>NW_006408671.1:691708-692790 GCF_000296735.1 Chrysochloris asiatica
TTATGGATGTAGTAGCTCAAAACACCAACAAAGAAGAAAGGAGTCTTCACATCCAGGATAAATCCTACACAGGATTGATAGGACTGGCATCTTAGACACTGACTACCTAAAATGGTGGGAGGGCAAGGGGGAGACTATAAAGACGTGAAGTGACTGGCTTACAAGTTTTCAAGAGGGAGTTCAGTTTCAGATTGTGCAAGGGAGGGTAGAAGTCCCACTGCATAGTTTTCATCTTATCTAGATGGGTCTGGTGAAAGGAGAAGGGGATACGATTCCTATGATGAAATAGTGAGTAATTAATATCATAATTAATTGTGATTGTCACAACTGTAAGGGTAGGATTTTTGTAACATGAAGTGGGGAGTAGTTAATCTTACATTCCAGGCACAGAGAACCCTAGGGCCATCAAGGAGGTAGAGCATGAGCAAAATGTGGTACCTTATCTAGAGAAACAGGGGCACCAGAGAGGGATGCAGAGATGATGACATGGAGAGACAGAGCAGCTGAGGACTCTAGACTCAAGGAAAGAGAAAGGCTGTGTGCCAAGAGGCAGACTTGCCCTTTGGCTGTTTAAATTATTATGTATTCCTGATAGTCTTGGGGTACATTGCTCCCCACCCTCCCAAAAAACCCCAGAAGTAATAGAAGTAAATAACATTGAATGATGATGTAAGGAGGGGATTGTAATCATTGCAATGTAATGAAATATGATAGGATGACTGTATAACCAATGCTCTCCCATGCACACTATCACACAATTTAAAAAACAAAAAACAAAGCAAAAAAACTATGGTGTTCTAGAATAACAAACAAATTTGTACTGGAAGAAGTACACCCTAAATGCTCCTTAAATGCCAAAATGAGCAGAATTCAGACATTATCAAGAGAGATTAGTCCCTGGAGAAGAACAGCATATTTCTTTTTTCTTTCTTTTTTTTCTTAAATGTTTTATTGTGAATTATATGATAGTTTACATGGGAGAACTTTAGTTTTACATTCATTCCATCTTATATCATCTCACTGCCATGGTTCCAATCCCCTCCATGCATTCTCAACTACCCAAAGGGTATATCCCAGAAACC
>NW_006408671.1:697123-703144 GCF_000296735.1 Chrysochloris asiatica
TCTATTGTTGATTTCTAATTTGATAGCATTGTGGTCTGAGAAGATGCTTTGTAGTATTTTGATATTTGTAAATTTATGGAGACTTGTTTTGTGGCCTAATACATGGTCTATTCTGGAGAACATTCCATGTGCACTTGAAAAGAATGTGTATTGTGTAGTTGTTGGGTTGAAAGAACAGCATATTTCTTAAAGTGAAGGATCAGTGAAAAAGAGGAAAGGCCCCAGTGATATTGATTGGCACAACAGCAGCAGCAATGGACTCAAAATCAACAACAATTGTGAAGATGGTGCAGGACCACCCAGTGTTTTGTTCTGTTGTACATACGATTGCTATGAGCTGGAAATGACTTGATGGAACCTGACAACAACAATATGTATTCTTATCTGACATTCTATGTTGTTGGTTGCGATATGCAGATGATACAACCTTGCTTGCTGAAAGTGAAGAGGACTTAAAACGTTTACTGATGAAGATCAAAGAGCACAGCCTTTGATATGGATTGCATCTCAGTGAAAAGAAAACAAAAATCCTTACCACTGAACCAATAAACAATATTCTTATCATTCGAGAAATGATTGAAGTTGTCAAGGACCTTGGGTCAACTATTTTCTTCTTGGGTCTACTATCAACACTCATGGAAGCAGCAGTCAAGAAATCAGATGACATGTTGCATTAGGCAAATCTGACGCACTAGACCTTTTTAAAGTGTTAAAGAGCATAGAGGTCAGTTTGAGGATTAAGTTGTGCCTGACCCAAATCATTTTTCAATAATTTTCAAGGTAGTTTCAATAACTTCATATGCATGCAAAAGCTGGAAAATGAATAAGGAAAACCATAGAGAATTGATGCTTTTGAGTTATGGTGTTCGAGGAGAATGTTGAAAGTGCCATGGGCTGCATAAAGAACCAATAGGTCTGTTTTGGAAGAAGTGCAGCGAGAGTGCTCCTTGGAGGCCAAAATGGTCAAACTTCATCGCTCATACTTCAGATATATTGTCAGGAGGGACCAGTCATTGGATAAGGATATCATGTTCGATAAGTTGGAGGGTGAGAGAAAAAGGGGAAGACCCCCAATGCGATGGATTGGCCAAGTGGCAGCATCGATGGACTCAAGTGTGGCAACAGTAGTGATGTTGGCCTAGGTTCGGGCAGTGTTTCCTTCTGCTAAGCATAAGGTCGTTATGAGTCAGTACCGACTCTATGGCACCTAACAACAACTACAACCACATAGTGATCAAAACAGTCTGGTACCGGTACAGTGAAATATACATAGATCAATGAAACAGAATTGAGAATGCAGAAATTAACCCATCCACATACTGCCATCTGATCTTTGACAAGGAGCCAAAGTACAATGAATGGGGAGGTGATAGTCTCTTCAACAGATGGTGCTGGCAGAACTGGAAATCGATATGCAAAAGATTGAAACAAGACCTTTATCTCACACCAAACACAAGACCCAACTCAATATGGATTAAAAATTTAAATATGTATCAGAGAATTATAAATGTCATCAATGAAAAAATTGGGACAAATTTAAGGGCCATAATCTAGTACACACAGAATACTAAACATTGTGAGAATTGCACAAACAAAAGAAGACAAAATAGATGACTGGTACATACTAAAAATTAGAAACTTTTGTGCATCAAGAGATTTCACCAAAAGAGTAAAAAGGGAGCCAACAGAATGAGAAAAAAAATCATTTTCAATGACATATCTGATAAGGAACTAATTTCTAAAATCTATGGAAACTGCAACACCTCTACAAGAAAATGAAAAATAACCCAATTAAAAAATGGACACAGGACATGAACAAACACATCACCAAGGAAGACATTTGAGCAGAAAACAAACATATAAGAAATGTTCACGATTATTAGCCATTATAGATGCAAATCAAAACAATAATGAGAGATCGTCTTGCTCCAGCAATAATAGCCAAGTTCAAAAAAGCAGAGAACAATAAATGCTGGTGAGGATGTGGAGAGACTGGGACCTCTTATATTGCAGATGGAAATGCAAAATGGTCTAACCACTCTGGAAAACAATTTGGTGCTTCCTCAAAATGTTGAAAATAGAAATGTTTAATGATCCATCAATTCCTCTAGTTGTCATATATCTACAAGAAATATGAGCCAGAACACAAGTATATATATATATATGAATCCTTATAGCAAGACTACTCACAATAGCAAAAAGATGGAAATAGCCTAAGTTATTTATCAATGGAAGAATGAATAAACAAACTTTGGGACACACACAATGTAATATTATGTTACATTGAAGAATAAAAAGAAAGCTACAAATCTCTTCATAACATGGACGAACCTTGAGGACATTATGCTGAGTGAAATTAACCAGTGACAAAATGACAAAGATTGCATAAGACCATTATTGTAAAAACTTAAGAACAGATACCTATACTCAAAGGGGGGCGAAATTCTTTGTTGGTTACAAAGAGTGGGGACATGTTACAGGATAGACATATCATAGGTTGGGTGTTGAGGAGGGCAATACACAAGAAGGGATAGGGGGATGGAAGATCAAGGTTGATAGGGGAACACTGACACAGGTTTGCATGGGTTAAATGGGACAGAAGTAAATAGTGACACATTCTCAACCTTGAAAAAACAGGGCTCTGTGATACAGGGATTGAGGTGTAGTCTGAATGGGTGAAAGAGCAGAAATAATGTTAAGATGCTTGGCTGTCTTATGAATATTGGTTTACCTTGCCTACTATTGTAATAGACAATTGCATGAGATAGAAAGGAATATCAGGAAACATGATTACACAAAACTTGTAAGCCCATCGTCAGCCTTTATCTTATTGGAATACCTAAAGTGGGTTCTAGAACTTGCCCAGTGAAATAGGCTTCTTGCACAGCATTTGCAGTTTATAGTACCTTAGGTGGAATCCCTGAGCCCCATCTAGAACCTTCTGAAATGGGACATTCCCACTTGAAAGGACAAGCAAACCAGTGTGGAACAGCTAGTGGAACAGAAGATACTTCTTGAAAGAAAGACTAGCAGCAAAATTCAAAAATAAAAAAAATCTGATTGGCTACTACAAAAACAAGCAAGTTGTTCACCGGGGAGCCATCAAGGAAAGCAATCAAGTCACTTCAGGACAAATCCCTCTCCAAGACTGAAACTCAACGAGAACACAAGAGCAGGCATGTAAGCTTGCTGGCAACCACGGTGGTCTATTCATGCGTGAAAATGGGGGAAAGGCAGCAATGAAGATATGGCTTGAGTTTGACCATGTTCCATAGACTCCCATCAGCCTGAAGATGAGAAAGAGAAGAGGAAGTATTAACTGGTCCAAATTATGGTGATACCTGGGAACTTCTGAGGCCATACACAAGGACATAGCCACAGAGGGCTAGAACTGAGAGTGAAGCATCCAGCTGATAGGAACAAAGGGGAGACCCACAAGAATGCCCAAACATGCAGTATTTATTTGACCTAGCTTCAATGGCTTGATGACGAGAACTCAACTACAGGAAGATAAAATTTTTTAATAACAGAAACAAGTGTAAATTACTACAATTTGAGGAAATTGACCTATACTTATTGATGTAGTAACTCAAAATACCAACTGAAAGGGAAGGAGTCTTCAAATCAAGTATCAAGTTGCCTGTCCCAATCCCCTCTGTACAGCTTTATAGGGCTGGGCAACTTAGACACTGGCTACCTAAAATGGGGAGTGGGGTACTACAAAGGCACAAAGTGAATGGCTTACAAGTTTTCAAGAGGGATTTTAGCTTCAGAGTGTATGAGGGAATGTAGAAGCCCCACTAAATAGTTTTCTTCTTGTCTAGATGGGTCTGGTGAAAGGGATAAGATTCTTATGATTCAAAAGTGAGTAATTGTTATCATATTATCATGACTAACTGTGACTGTCACAACTACAAAGGTAAAAATTTTGTAACAAAAAGGGGGAAGTAGGTAATCATACAGTCCAGGAGCAGAGGACCCTAAGACTTTAAGGGAGAAGAGCATGAGTAGAATGTGGGACCTTATTCAGAGAAGCAATGACAACAGTGATAGAGGCAGATGTGATAGAATGGAGTGAAGAGCAGCTGAGGAGTCTAGACTCATGGAAAGAGGAAGGCTGTGTGCTGGCAACCAGTAGGTAGGCTTGCAGAATGTTCTCTTTGGTTGGTTGTTTAAATGAGTATATATTCCTGAGTGTTTTTGTGTACATTAAAAAACAAATCATCTAAAGGCAAATAAAATAAAATAAAAGAGCTATCTAAATGGGATCAAATCAACAATTGCAAACTTAAATGATAGTATAGGAAACTTAGTGGCCAGTGAGTTGATGGGGGAAGATCAACTTGGAAAAGGAGAGTGAGAATAAAGTGTATAATCAATGTCACTGAGTTGTACACATAGAAGCTATTAAACTGGTGAATGTTCTCATGTATATATTCTTAACAACAGCAAGAAATAAAATAAATTATATTATGATTAAAAAAAATTAATTAACTATCTTAGAAACTAGAGGGGGGATCTCAGTACCATCAAAGAAGAGCCAAAGAGGACCCTGAGATCCCTGCACATTGAACTTTCTCAACCCAGGATCAGAACACTGTGATACCATAGTGGTAGAGGATCAGCAGAAACAAAACCAAGAACTAGAGAATTAAACAAAGTCAATGGACTTTTGAGTCCACAGAGCAAGTAAATCTGAGTGATTTGGGGCAGAAAGCTTACTTGTAGAGTGGGGTGACTCCAGGCACTTAAGTATGGGACCTGGGTTTGCTGACCCATAAAGCTAGAGCTGAGTGCATTTAGGCTAGAGCTTATCGGGGATTGGCGTCTTGGGGGCATTTTTCAGAAGATGACTGGAACAACTGTGTGCTGAATACTTTCTCATTCTGGTAACTTAATTAATGAAGCCCATATCTGTCAGTATTGTCTCTGAGTTCTGTGTGTCCATTGCAGTGAATTACCAACTCCATCTGTGGAGTAGAAATGATTGTGGAAGAAATGGTTGGTGTTTCATTTTTTGCTGTGTTCTATATTAAATGTGACCATGTTAGAAACTACACATGCACTAAAGTGTCTATATTTAGACTACTACCACATATTTGAGTTTCTCTAATTTATTAATAATTCTAATAAGGAATTATAGTAGAATACATATGTTAGATGGGGCAGGGCTTGAGAGTGGATGAATGAGAGGTGTCATGCAAACTTCCAATAGTAATAACACAGAGTAACAGAAGAAGCAGGTTTAGGGGATGGTCTTGAAACTTTGAGCTACCTAAAAAGGAATATTTAGAAGTATTGAAGGATTACTGCTAGTGGGATTTGTAGTAGAAGCAAGAAAAGGGTGTTTTCTGATTTGCAGTTGCCAGCGAGACTCAGAGCAGCCATCATAAGTGGGACAGAACAGATACAAGATCCAGGGAGAACCCTTATTACAGAGGTAGGATACATCGTCAGAGAGAGAGAGGTGTGAAGATTTGTTCCGTTCATTTATCTGTCTCTGACTGCACACTCTGATAAGAATGGTTGACTGAGCGAATGGACATGTGTTCCCACACTCCAAGTGTTCTACTATGCACATGCATGGATCTGAGCAAACACCACTGAGCCCAGAATCAAAAAAAGGGGAGGAGTAAACAGGAAAAATTTTAAACAGAAAGGTCTTCAAAAACAGCACTGGCCATTCATGGGTTGTTTCTTACTAGGAGAAACACGAATCCAACTGAGGAGAAGTGAGAAAGGCAAAAAAGCAGAAGGCTGAAAATTAAATCTTGAAGTAAATCATAAGGAACAATTGTTGTTGTTAGAGGCTATCAAGTTGGTACAGATTCATAGCGACCTTATGCACAACAGAACCTCACTACTGTTGCCATGCTTGAGTCCATCGATGCTGCCACTTGGCCAATCCATCTCATTGGGGGGTCTTCCTCTTTTAATCTCACCCTCCACCATACCAAACATGATATCCTTCTCTAGCAACAGGTCCACCAGACAATATGTCCGAAGTATGAGAGACAAGGT
>NW_006408671.1:705891-706414 GCF_000296735.1 Chrysochloris asiatica
ACTAAATATTCAAAAGTAGTTAGTCACTCCTTCTTCCTAGTCTGTCTTCATCTGGAAATTCATCTGAAACCTGTTCACCATGGGTGACCCTGTTGGTATTTAAAATACCAATGGAATAGCTTTTAGAATCACAGCAACTCACAAGCCACCACAGTATGACAAACTGACAGACAAGTGGTACAAGGAACAATGGTAACATCTTGAAATTTCTCAGGTGGCCTTAGGCCAGCAGCCAATAGAGAGGTGTTAAAGAGTTACTCATATTTTGCTATATATATATTTTGTTTTATTTTGTTTTGTGGTGATTATAGACATTAGTGTCCAATCTGTTTTTTTTTGTTTGTTTGTTTGTTTTTGTTTTTTTAATTGTGGGGGTGGACTTTCATTTTGGGGTGGGCTTTCATTTTGGGAGAGGAATACTTTCTTTTCCTGTGTTACTCAAGAAGAGATAGCAATTGTGGTGTTATAGTCAAACTATAATTGCACAATATAGAATACTACATTATGGGCAAGAGCCAATACA
>NW_006408671.1:707304-723906 GCF_000296735.1 Chrysochloris asiatica
ATCCAGAAAAGCTGTTAATCAAATATGACAGTGTGTTCAAAACAATCTAGGATAAACAGAAGCTAAGGGACTTGTCCAAGTCAACTCAGTGCTTCAAAACATCCTACTGAGAGTTCTTTGGACAAAGAACCAACAAGAATTGACCACAACTAGAGATTGACATACATAGCAATGCCACAGGGAACTCAATCGACAGTGGAAGAGTCCAGTACAGAACAAAACTACAAGAACAAATTCAGAGGATCTGAGAGGTCAGTCTATGAACAAAACAATTAATTTGTGAAAGAAGATAAAAAAATATATAGGGGCAAAGATAGATATGGTGAGGAGGTCAGGTAAATTTCAGGAAAAACTAGACTTTTAAATGGAGAAAAAAGTTAATAGAATATAGCGTAACCTAAAAAATAAAATAAAATAAAATAACGAATGCTTTACAACATATCAAGAAAATGAAAATCCAAGAAAAACACGGAAACATTAAAATTATGAAGAAACTGACAAGAAAGAACACAAAAAATATGAACTCAGCACAGGAATGTATGTAGAACAAATAAATCAGTAGCACCACAAACAAACAAACAAACTTAATGACAGAAATTAATTTATATCTATTGATAACTACACTGAATGACAGTGGATTAAATGCACCAGTCAAGAGACAGAGAGTGACAGAATGGATATAGAAAAAGGAAGATCCTTCAATATGCTTTATGCAAGAGTCACACCTTACACACAAAGGCAAAAGCAGATTAAAAGTTAAAGGATGGAAAAAGATACCAAGCTAATTGCCATCAAAAACAAGCAGGAATGTCAGTACTACTCTCTGATAAAATAAACTTTAAGGCAAAAACCAGCATAAAAGATCATGGAGGACATTATCTTATGATTAAAGGGTCATTTGAATAAGATGACATAACTATAATAAATATAATGTTGTTGTTGTTGTTAAGTGCCTCCCAGTCATTTCCGACCTATAATGACACTGTATAGGGTTTCCAAGGAGCAGTTGGTGAGCTTGAACCACCAACATTGAACTTCAAACGACTTTGCAGCCTGATGCATTAGCCAACAGTGCCATATTCCTATAACTGATTGGAATATTTAAAATGTGTTCTAAAACTTGAAAAAGCCAGTGAAATAGGTTTCTTGCAGAGCCTTTGTAGTGTATAGGTGGAATCCTGAGCCCTATCCAGAACCTTCTGAGGTGGGATATTTCCACTTGAAAGTACATGCACACCAGCCTGGAGCTGATAAAGGAACAGAAGATGCTTCCTGATAGAAAGACCAGTAGGGAAAAACAAAATGGCAGTCTGTCTGTCTATTACAAGAACAAGCAAGCTGTTAGTCAGGGAGCCATCAAGGCAAACACCCCCTCCAAGACTGAAACTCAAAAGGAAGAGACAAGTAGGCATGTAAGCTTGCTATTGATCACGTTTGTCTACATATGAATGGAAGTGGGGAAAGGCAGTAATGAAGATACTTGAGATGAGATAGAGAAGAGGAAGGGCTGGTTGGTCTAAAGTTTGGAGAGATTTGGGAACTCCTGAGCCCAGGGACTCTGACCTAGCCAAGGTGGGCTAGAGCTGACAGTGAAGTGTCCAGCTGATATGAAGTGGGGGGAGACACACAATAACGCCCAAACTTACAGATAGTATCCATTTGATCTAAGTTCAATGACTTGATGATCAGAACTCTACTAGAGGAAGATAAATACATTTTATAAAGGAAACAAGTGTAGATTGCTACAATTTGTTGAACTTGACCTATAATTATGGATATAGTAGCTCAAAATACCAACCAAGACAGAAAGTATGTTTCACATCAAGGATCAAAACTATCCCCACTGTACACAGGGTTGATAGGCACAGGCATCTCAGACACTGGCTACCCAAAATTGGAGGTGATATAAATGCACAAAGTTACTGGCTTACAGGTCTTCAAGAGGAAGGTTAATTTCATAGTGTGGGGGGGAATGTAGAATTCCCACTGAACAGTTTTCATCTTCTCTGTTTGGGTCTGGTAAAAGGAGATGGAGACAGGATATATACAATTCAATAGTGAGTAAATGGATTGTTATCCTGAATAATTGCAATTGTCACAACTGTAAAGGCAGAAGTTGTGTAACAAAGCGTAGTTAATCTTACAGCCCAGGAACTGAGGATCCTAGGACCAGCAAGAGAGAAGAGCATAAGTGGAATATGGAACCCTAACCAGAGATGGAGGGAGAGGTGATGGAATGGATAGATAGAGCAACAGAGGACTCTAGACTCATGGAAAAATAAAGGCTGTGTGCTGGCAGCCAGGAGGTAGTCTTGCAGAATGTGCCTTAGATTATTTGAACAATTATATATTCTGGAGTGTTTTTGTGTACATAAAAAAAAAAATAATAATAATAAACAACAGAGGGAATAGAAGCAAATACTCTTAACTGATGTTGCATGGAAGTGACTTTAATCACTGCAGATACAAAATACGATAGGATGAGTGCAAAACCAATGTTCTCCCATGTAAAGTATAACACAATTAACAATAAAAGTTTTAAAATAATTTTTTTAGACTTCTTTAACCTATTAACGTTCAAATCTGTGAGTTTAAGAGCTTTGGTGTGCTTGACCCAAATCATACTATTTTAAATTGCCTCATATGCATGTGAAAGTTGGATAAAAAATAACAAAGAGCATAGAATTTGAAGCATTTGAATTATGTAGTTGGAGAATAATATTAAATGTAACATGGACTGTCAGAAGAACAAACAAATCCGTCTTAGAAGAAGTACTATTCGAGGCTCCTTAGAGGCAGGAATAGCAAGATTTGTCTCTCGTACTTCAGATATGTTAGTAGTTAAGTGTCAATTCTTAGAGAAGAACATAAAGCTTGGTAAAGTGGAAAGTCAGCAAAAAATGTTGTTGTTAAGTGCCGTCGAGTCGGTTCCGACCCATAGCGACCCTGAACAGGGTTTCCGAGGCTGTAAATCTTTACTGGAGCAGGAAGCCTCATCTTTCTCCCGCGGAGCAGCTGGTAGTTTCGAACTGTTAACCTTGAGGTTTGCAGCCCGATTCGTAACCACTACGGTACCAGAGCTCCTTCACATAACAGTTGTGAGAATTGCATAGGGCAGTATTTCATTCTGTTGTGCATAGGGTGGCTATGATTTGGAACTGACTCGATAGGACCTAACAGCAATAATAATGTGATTTTGGTGAAATAAATATTAAAATACAAATGAGCTTGCCATATAACCTCAGTTCCAATTGCTTTCTTAAAATTGTAAGATAAATAATATAAACGCTGTTAGTATAAGTACTTTCTGTGAAATATTAGTGAATAGAGTGGAGAATAATACTATAGATTATCATTTCTAATATCTCCCATGGCAATTTTATAAAATAATGATCTGTCAAAATAGTCCAGTTATAATTTTAAGATTGATAAAGGCTATATTTCAATTCTGGCTTACATTCAAATTGAGGCACTTCTTTGATTAGCAAAAGATTTTCTGGAATTACTCTTATAAAGGTTTACTTTAACTTCAAGGAAAGTGGATTGGCAATATCTCAAAACTGTGGTACATTTGTATGCCACTGGCACATGTAAAAAGATGAAATGGAATGTAAATCAAAATTGTGATGGACTATAGACTGCCAGATATGATTACTGAGATAAGAAAATCTCATTGGAAATACTAATAAAAAAATCATGACCAATATTCACTGAATGCAAAATATTTTTTAAAAATCAATAATAGCTTCTGCCATTTTAGAGATATTGCCTTTTGTACTTAGGTGTGCTGTTAGTATCTGGCAGAATCTCAAAATGGAAATATTTTTGATATCTCAGATGATGTCAATATAAACTGGTTAACTTAAAACCTGATTCAATGTCATTGTACAAACTGCCAATATAGCACAGAAGCTAAGCATTTTCTAGATTAAAGTAAAGAATGCCACTAAGAGGATCAAAGCTCTTAACTTGATGGATTCAATTGTTTCTCTCAGGGGAACTTCAATTTAGGTAAGAGCATTCTGTGAACTCTTAAGGTAAGACATGACTATGAGACAAAACTAACACATGACTATAAATGATCCCTTTGAGCAAACTTAAATTTGCAAAATAACTTTAACATTTAGCATAGCTCTATTTTTTATAATATGCTTAATGTTTAAAGTTTGTCAGTCATACAGCGTTTGTATAACAAAAAAATATTTTGAAAAGCTTCTCTAAATCCAGGTTTATTAGTTCATGTATTTTTAATGTAATAGCTGAATTTTCTCAGAAAAGGACTTAGTAATAAGTCCTTTAGTAAAGCAAATGAGCACCCATCAATTTATCTTCATGTTTGTTGTTCTTAAGCACTGGACTGCTAACTGCAAGGTCGGTGGTTCAAACCATCCAGCCGCTCTTTAGAAATCCTATATAAGGTCGCTATGAGTTGGAACTGACTGGAAGACACAACAATGTATGTAGTAAGAGTAAAAAAAAATATAAATATACTTATATAGCTACTGAAATAGCAAATCAGGTATTGATTTTTTTTATTATTTTCAGAATTTGCTATTGTGTTACTTTTGTTGGGTGCTAATAAAGAGTTTTTCAACTCATAGCATCCCCAGGTAACAGGATATTTCTGCCCTGTAGGGTTTTCCAGACTGAAGTCTTTATAGGAGCAGATTGCCAAAATTTACTCTGTGTCGCTGCTAAACTGATTAGAAAATTCAACCCTGTAATTACCAGTGGAAAATTTAATAGTCGTGCTACCATACCTCCTTACCCAGGAGTTACTTGCACTAGAGTCCTGATGTGGTGCTGTTGGATAATGCACTGTACCACAAGATCAGTTTGAACTGCAAGACCAGCAGTTCAAATCCACCAGCTGCTCCTTGAAAACCCTATACAGGGTCGGTATGAGTCGGAAACGACTCAAAGACATTTAACAACAATTGGATGCCATAGGATAAACACTGAACTTCTAACTGCAAGGTTGGTGGTTCAAACCCACCAATCACTCCACAGGAGATAAAAGGAGGCTTTTTGCTTCCTCAAAGATTTACAGCCTCAAAAACCCTATACAGAGTCACTATCAGTCTGTCAGTTGTAACTGAGTCAAGCGTACATAAAAATAACCACAAATTCATGCATAAAAAGTCCTGTTGGCTCAATGGTTAATCTCATACAATAACAACATTGATAATGAGAACTAAAGGGATAAGGAGAATTGTTGGAGTTTCCAGGAAAGGTATCTCTTTCTGAAAGTTGATGTATTTGAATGTGATGATAGGAATTTCAATGATTATCTTGACACTTTCCAGAAGACTAAGTCAACATATTGAAAGGGAAAAATCAAGAGCTCCAAGAGAAGTGGTGCAGCTCTAAAATACTACCCATATGAATGTTGTTGTGCAGTGCCGTCCAGTCGGATCCAACCCATAGCGACCCTATATAGGGTTTCTGAGGAGCAACTGGGGAGCTTGAATCACCGACTTTGCAGTTCAAACAGCTTTGCAATCAGGAACATTAACTCACAGCACCACACTAGACGCCTATTCAGGAAGATGCCTTAAATCTTATTTTGCTAGTTAAATTTTTTTTTTGCTGTTTTGAGTTGAGATTTCTATTATGTGAAGCTGAAGCCATTCTGAGAATATTTTATTTGTTCTACTTAAAAAAACATATATCCAAAAATAAAAAATTTGTTCTAGTTGTTCCGTTTATATACTTTTAAAAATTACATGAGACATATTTTCCAAATATGAAAAAAATGTAATTGCTAAATCTTCAATTTTTGTTGTTGGTGCCATCGAGTTGGTTCCGACCCATAGTGACCCAGTATAGGGTTTTTGAGGAGTGGCTGGTGAGCTTAAGCTGCCAATCTTGTGGTTCAAACGAACTTTGCAGTACACTTCATTAACCCACAGCGCCATACCAAGCACCAAGTCTTCAGTAAGTTAGCTAAATTATACTTTTAATTATTATTGAAATATCATTTTAATTAACTATTAATCTATAATTTTATTTAAGAAATTATTATTTAGCAACTAAATGCAGACTTATATTTGAACATTTTTCCCTTGGATTTAATTGTCATTCATTAAAAAATATTTATAATCATATTTTCTTATTATTCTTGGTTTCATAAATATACCTTAAACAGGAAATGCCATTGCACATAGGAATTGGCTTTTAAAACATGTATCTTAAGTTAAAAGTACAAGTTGTTTTCAGCTTATTTCTAATAGACAACAAATTTTGAAAATTAAAAATACTTATAAATAAAAATCATTTTCAGACATATCTTCACCATTTCAGGATTAGACTTGATTTGATCTTTTCTTGGAGGATTTACATAATATTAAGCATTTGAATACATCAGCATTAAAATCTTTTCACAAATGTAGATTTCCATTTAAAAATTAATTTATAAAAATGGTAAAAGTCACATCTATCAAATTGATTCTACATATAAGCAGACACCCATACAACAGATTTGGCAATATATGTGGGATGGTATGAATGGGAAGAGTGGATCAAGGTAGCTCTGTGTAAAGTAATTTTTACTAATGTATAGCTATGGGTCGGAATTGACTCGACAGCACATAACAACAACATACCTGAAATGTGAAAATTCTATTTATTTTTAAAAGCACTTAGGCATGCAAGTTTTAATTTGCTTAAAAGAATAAACCTCAGCTAGTTCCCTGACCCATTCAACTACCAAATAGAATGACTTGACATCACAAATATACAGACATATGAAAGTGTTGAATAAGCAAAATTCAAAATAAATGAATTAATGATACAGCACCATGTAAATTTTGTAAGGTGACTTAGTTCGTTCTTACCACAAATACTGAAAATTTATTATTTTTACAAAGATTGCTATTGTGCTTCTTAAAGCTATGTTGTTGTTAGGTATTGTCAAAACTGTTCATATTCATAGTAATCCTTTGTATAATGAAACACTGTCTGGTCTTGCACCATCCTCACAATTGTTGTATTTGAGCCCATTATTGCTCCACTGTGTCAAATAATTTTATTGGGGGAGTCTTCGTCTTTTTCATTGACCTTCCACTTTATGAAACTATGTTCTCTCCAAGGACTGCTTCTTCCTTACAATATGTCCAATGTATGAGAAAGAAGGCTGCCATCACCACTTCGGTTTATGTGGATTTCTAAACGCAGTCACACACTTGAACCACCTAAGGATCCAGACATCTGATACCATGTTGATTCCTGTGCAGACAAGAGAGGAGATCTACATTCTCATTATTTTTATTATATATGTATCATGATATTTGAACATACTGGGAGATTGGATTATTTAGAAAGGAATAAATTCATGACATAAGTCTGTACTTACCAGTTCTGTTTCCTGGTACTCTTTCTTAACTCTGTTATACAGATAAATACTTTTCAACACAGTGAATCAGATAATCAGGAATTAGGTGTTGGCATGTAAGTTGTAGAACAATTCATGTGGTAACTCAGTATGCACCAAAACATATGTTACTGAAGACTGAGAAGTAGGATATTTAAAAATATATAGTGTTGGCTGTGGATAAGATACTTAATAAATGAATGTTGTATAAAAAATACTGAGAATATGAAAGTGTAAAAATAGAAGAAGACAATACAAATGAAGGTTATATATGAGCCTTTAATAGTGTTTTGAAGTATGACACCAACATCTTACAAGTAAAATTAAAAATGTAAAAGTTTAAACTTTGGAATGATTTGCAAACTATAAAAAAAAAAAAAAAAAAAAATCTTAGGATTAACAACAATAACAACAACAAAAGTCAAACTTTTGTCCTTAATATAAAAAATATTCCAAAAGAAAACAAGATTAAGATCATGAAACATTGACTCACAAATGTGAAAATATAAATCGCCACTAGATATAAAATATAATGTTTAACATTTATAGTAATAAAAATTAAAATGAAACAATCACAAAATGTTACTATACATATCAAAATTGGCCTACTTTAACAGAAAGTTAAATATGTTAATTGGAGTATATGAAAATAGGCATTCCTTTATATTGTCAATAGAAGAGTAAGTGGCACAAATTTTCCGGGCAAGATTTGAGCAATATTAATCAGTTATTTAAAACCTACTTTCTTTTCAACTATTAATTCCACTTTTATATATGTTGATTGGAGTATATGAATGTAAAGGCATTCCTTTACATTGTCAATAGAAGAGTAAGTGGCACAAACTTTCTGAACAAAATTTGAGCAACATTTATCAGTTATTTAAAAATAGCTTTTTCTTCAACTATTAATTCCACTTTTATACATGTTCTTAAGAATATAATGGCATACATCAGCTCATATATATAAACTTAAAATATGTTCATCCCTAAGTTGTTCAAGATGAAAATATAAAGAGAAGGGGAACAGCCTAGTCACCTTTTTGCTGGTCAATATGAAATTACATATGAAATTACATACTCCTGGTGTGGTGCTGTGGGTTAATGCTCCAGACTGCAAAGCCATTTGAAACACTATACAGGGTCACTATGGGTTGCAACCAACTTGACAGCACTTCACAACAACATCAATGGTACAATTATTGAGGAAAATATAAAAGTCATTAAAATTATAATGTAAGCAGTTAAAAATTGACCAGGGTACATTGTCAAATTAAGAAAGCAATTATAAGATTAACAATATGATTTAATTTTTGTTAAATTATCTATTATATATGTCTGCATAAGAGTATCAGGTGATTCTTACTAATATTTTCATAACATTTTTCATTATCTAACAGATTCTGATTTTGATATTGTGTGATGATGAATATATATTTAAAAATGGAATCAATTTTTCACATTCTTTCATAACTTATTGATATAGGAAATAATTTTAAATTTAATTTTTTTGTGTTCCAGTAGTATATGAAATAGAAATAAAAAATCAAAGCAATGCATTAAAAAATATTTTAAAAAAAATTTAAAAACCTTTGTCATGAATTGGAATTGAAGTAATTATTTAAATAAAATAAATTATTTATCTATGTCCAAATGGATTTGAAGTGGCACATATTGTAGGTCAACATTGTAAAATCCTTTAAATAAGAATAAAGTTGATATGATAAAATGACTGAAAGGCAAGAAGGAAAAAGAATTCTGGGAATGAAACTAAATTAGAGTTTACAATATGTTAGAAAACAGAGGCTATGTGGTGTAATTGTAACTTAGGAGAAAATCAATGTGTGTGCTGATCAATCAAGGTTAAAAGTGAATTTTAAAGCTTTATATAAATCTTATACTCTAATAAAAGAAACATGAGTTCATAAAAATAAACTTTTACTATTCTCTGACCCCTGAGAGACTATCACTACATGGAATAATATATAATGGACATTAAAAACACAGCTGTTAACTAGGCACAATACGCTCTATATATGTTTTATATGATATTGGTATCTTATATAAACTTAAGGACACTTATTAAACTGTTGGTGTATGAAGAAATATAAGATCAGTCTTTGGTGACCTGCATTAACAGAGATTTAATATTTGAAGAATGAAGAAATCAATGATATGCTATACAAGTCACAATTTAGGTAACTGGCAGCCACCTGAATCACAGGAAACCAATGGAAAGCATATCAAAAATCTTATCCAGCAGGTATGTGGGCAACATTAAAAACCTCCTTCATCTTAATTCTAGCCATTATTGGAAAAATAATCATTTCAGGATATAAATTTCAAAGAAATGAATCTTCCCTAGTCCTTTAAACATTAATGAAAAAGGAAATCAGCTGACAATCCATTTCTATATTTCTTTGGAATCCTGAATTATAAAAATAATTTGAGAATCATTTCATAGAAGAAATTAAAGCTAGCAATATTATTAAAATCAGAAAGAAAATGTATAAAAAACAAATTATTACATTTGTTCAAACTTAATAAAATATGTCTAATTATACTTATTTCTATGAATTCTTCATAATTTGGAAAAATATATACAACATAGTGAGCACCAAACTTCTAGGATTAATTTATTTTTACACACACACACACTCACAAAATGGCTTTGTATACGAAACCTTTTATCACAAAGTTTACTAAAGTCTGAAATTTCCTGCGTGCATTTTAGACAGGGATAACTCTTGTTCCTCCACCTATTGCAAACATTGGCTGGTGAAGTATGTTTTTCTCCCTTCCAGTGTTTGGGCCAGGGCTATATAGAGAGGCTTGGAGCCCAAGATGCGCCCATTCATCTCAGTCATTGCTTTGGTAGCCTCCTCATGAGAGGAGAAGCAGATCAAGCCAAATCCTTTACTTCGGCCTTCTTCCTGCATTACTTTAACTCTGCTAATTGATCCAAATGAAGAAAATTCATTCCGAAGTTTTTCATCATCAACATTATCATCAAGGTTCTTAATATAGAGCTTCACTCCATGGCACCAGCGAATTCTTTCTTGTCTCAGCTGTTCAAATACTTGTTTTAACTCAGCCTGTCGCTCTATTTTCTTTTGTGCCCGTCCTACAAATATCAGCTGCCCATTTATGTCCTTTCCATTCATTTCTTCCACAGCCTGTTTGGCAGCCTCGTGGCTATCAAAGCTTACAAAGCCAAAGCCTTTGGATTTCCCACTGGAATCTGTCATCACCTTAACACTTAGAGTTTTACCATATTTACTGAAAATTTCCTTCAGTCTCCTATCATCCATGTCATTTCCAAAGTTTTTGATGTAAACATTGGTGAATTCATTGACTTTGTTTCTGAGCTCAGCTTCTCGATCTTTGCGGCTTTTGAATCTGCTAACAAAAACTTTGCAGTTCTTGAACACAGTCCCATTCATCTCTTCAATAGCCCTGTCTGCAGCATTCTGGTTCTGAAAGTGCACAAAGGCATAACCCTTGGAGCCTTGATCATCACTCATTACCTTGGAGGAGAGAATCTTCCCAAAAGTTGAAAAACATTCATAAAGGGCTTTGTTATCAATGGATTTGTCCAGATTCTTGATGAACACATTCCCAACCCCAGATTTCCTTAAGTACGCATCACGTTGAGACCACATGAGACGGATAGATCTTCCCTTTAGTAAGTCAAAATTCATGGTGTCCAGCGCTTTTTGAGCATCAGCCAAATGAAGAAAGTTCACATAGGCATAACCTAGGGAGCGGCGAGTGACCGCATCCCTGCAAATGCGGATGGACAGCACTGGTCCCACCGTGCTGAACTTCTTAAACAACTGGTCCTCAGTGACATCTGCATGTAGGTCACCCACATACAGAGAGGCCATGCGGTACTTGGCTGCTACATGCATCTCTCTGGCTTCCACCAGTGAACCTTCCCCCAGTTCTTCTTGAAGCTATTCCTGCAAAATCTCTGCAAGGCTAAAGCTCAGGCAAGGGGCCCAAGTGTGGCCTCAAGCTCCCTTTACAGGCAGAGCAGTGGGGCTCAGGTACAGTTCCTTCTGGCTGACAATGTTCACATCAACAAGCACTATTGCAACCAATCCACCCTTCCTGGAAGTTGCCAATGAAACTTTGAAATCTCAATTGAAGGATACTCAGAAAAAAAGTTTCTAACCCGCCAATTTGTAAGGAATCTTCCAGGGGCAGGCTGGCTCTCAATCGGTGCTTTCTCCACAGACACCCTGGACTCAAGTTTCTGGGTTAAAATAGGCCTCTGCAGCTGGTTTAAGTTACAGCCGCCAGGGGAAGAACTCCACAAGTGGTGTCTACAGCAGCAGCCCGGGGCACCAAGTCCTGGCGACCCGCCCTGTGGACCCTGTGAGGCCGGATCCCTTCACATTGGGTCTTGCAGGAGCCACTTCAGCGTGGCCTGAAAGGAGAGTGAGCTGCGGAGGGACACTTAAGAGTTGGGTGACCCTACAAAGGCAGACCTGCACAGGCACCAAGGAAGGGCGGGCTGGGGTTTGAGAAGGGGAGGCAGACAGATTGAAGGACAGACGGATGGAGGGACAGACACGGCCCCAAGCAGGGGCTGAGGGCTCACCCACACTGCGGCCGGCTGGGGGCGGACGGGAGGCGGGAAACCCGGAACTTGCGCGCAGAACTTCCCTCGTGCTTGCTGCCAAATGAAATGTTTTCTTTTTAATATTTTTTCAAAATGTTTTTCTTCCCCCCGCCCCCAGCACACGTTGCCCTTCCCCCACTAAGCCTGGAAGCAGGAGGCGGTGACTTGGGTGGAGAAAAGGAAGCCTAGGGGTGTGGCCGGGTTAAAACCCACCCGCCCCCAAGCCTTTGAGCAGGTCTGACTAGGAGTTTTTCTATAATGTTGATCAGGACCTATCACTTTCTTAGCTTAAAAGCCTCTTGATTAGGGTCCAATAACCTCAACTGAATCTACAAAGTTCTGCAGGATTCTTGCCTGCTCCCTGGCTCCCCTTACTAAACTCCAAGACAGGCTCGTCTTTTTTCAGAGCAATGCTTTTAAAATGTGTTACTTGGAAATCAATTTAAATGGACCTTACAAATGGAAGCTTTTCAAAAATTCCATTCTGGAAGTTTAAATTTCCCTCTTAGAATTTCTTATTCTAGTTTTCTGGTGGTGTTGTTGTTAAGTACCGTTGAGTTGGTTCTGACCCTTGTTGTTCTTATGCGCCAGGGAGTCCCTTCTGACTCCTAGCGACCCTGTACATGGTTTCCGAGCCTGTAAATCTTTACCGGAGCAGAAAGTCTCATCTTTCGCCTGCAGAACAGCTGGTAGTTTTGAACTGCTGACGTAGGTTTAGCAGCCCAATTCGTAAACCACTGTGCTATCAGAACTCCTTGTTGTTGCTGTTATGTACCGTAGAGTCGGTTCTGACTCACAGCAACCTTGTACAGGATTTCCGAGGCTGTAAATCTTTACGGAAGCAGAAAACCTCTTCTTTCTCCAGGGGAACAGCTGGTAGTTTCAAACTACTGACCTTGAGGCTCACAGCCCTCATAACCACTACTACTGCAAACCACAGGGCTGGAATTTCAGCCAGGCCAGCTGCTCCTTGGAAATTCTATACAGGATGATTATGAGTCAGAACGACTCAACAGCACTTAGCAACAACTATTTTTTATATCTATATCTATCTATATCTATATATCAACATTCATGGAAGCAGCAGTCAAGAAATGAAACGAGGTATTGCATGAGGCAAATCTGCTGCACAAGACCTTATTAAAGTGATGAAGAACAAAGATGTCAGCTTGAAGACTAAGGTGCAGCCTGACCCAAGCCATGGTATTTTCAATAACCTCATCTACATGTGAAAACTGAACAGTGAATAAGGAAGACCATAGAAGAATTGAAACTTTTGAGTTATGGTGTTGGAGGAGAATATTGAAAGTACTATGGGTTGCCAAAAGAACTAACAGATCTGTGTTGGAAGAAGTGCAGCCAGAGTGCTCCTTGGAGGTCAGGATGGCCAAATTTCAACTTTCATATGTCACAAATTGTCAGGAGAGACCAGTCACTGGAAAGGAATGTCATGTTTGTAAAGCAAAGGGTCAGAGAAAAAGAGTAAGACTCCCAGTGAGATAGATTGGCAAAGTGGCAACATCAATGGGCTCAAGCATGGCAACAATTGTAAGGTTGGCCCAGGACCAGGCAGTGTTTCGTTCTGCTGTGTTTTGGGTTTTTATGAGTTGGTACAGACTCAGTGGCACCTAACAACAACAACAATATAAATATTTATTTTTGCTTTTTGGAAGTTCATGAAAAAAAAATCCATTGTCCACAAACTCTTTGATGCTTCCTCACATACACACACACACGCACACACACATACACACACACATATACGTATATATACTAATTGTTGTTAAGTGATATCAAGTCAATTCCAAAACTGAGGCACAGATACTGGGTTTGAACTGTTGAACTTGAGGTTAACAAGTGCTTATCCTACTGTGCCACCCCATTATCAAACTATATACATATATTTGTTTTTGTTGTTAAGTGACATGGATTCAGTTCTGACTCATATGGACCCTGTACAGGGTTTACAAGGAGTGGCTGGTGGTTTTGCACCTACAACCTTTGGTTAACAGTAACCTATATATGTATGAGAGTAAGTCAAAAGGTTTTGATATAAAGTCATACAAGCCTTTAATAAGTAAAAATATCAAAATACAAAGTTGTCATTTCTTGACATATCTTGCATCTAAGCCTATGCACTTCTGAATGTGGTGTTTCCAACTCTCTAACGGTTCTCAGAAGAATTCTGTGCTTTTGATATTACATCATGTCCAAAGTAGTTCTGGTATCCTCAAGGGACTCAAATCTTGTTCTTTTAAATGTTCTTGTACTTTTTTGGGGGGAAACAAAAGTAGAAAGGGACAAGATTGGGGTGGTAGTGTGGATAGAATAAGTTTTCCCAAAGAAATTCTAGTAGGTTAGTTCTTGTTGTCCTAGAAGAATAAGTAGGTCCATTGTTATAATGTGTGTGTGTGGGGGGGGGGGGGGGGGGTGGAGGGTGAGACTATGGCACAACTTTTCTAGACTATATCTCACCAATGCAGTTTTCATTATTTTTTTAAAATTATTCATATTAAGCCACAGTGATTTTCTTGTGTTCCTTAAGAAAATATAGGCAAACACTGTATTAACCCACTACACCATACGAGGACTCCTTCAAGGATTATGGAGGGGCATAATATGTCAGAGAAGTTGAACAGCTAAAAAATCTTTAACTTCTAACTCATAGAGGCCAATCTTGTGTTGATTTTCATAAAGGAAATTATTCATGCAATAGTATACTATTGTGAGAACTACAACTACCCAATGATTGGGTGCACAGCTTTGTCTGGAATAAACACATTCATGTATGAACTAGACCCTAGTAGCAGCATTTTTGACATTAGGTGCCATCTAATTGATTCCAGCTCAGAGTGACTTTAACTACAAGATAACTGATGGGTTCTATGTCATCATCACATTTGTTGTCATCTTTGAGTCCATTATTGTACCGTATTTGAGCCCATTGTTGCAGCCTATTGTGTCAGTCCATCTAGTTAATGGCACTGTGAATTTATGCACTAAACTGCAAAGTCGATTCAAAGCACAAGGTCAGCATTTCAAGCTCACCTGTCACTCCTTGGAAACCTTATACAGGGTGGCTATGGGTAGGAACTGACTAGATGACATTTAACAACAGCAACAATAATACTTAACCAAGGACACCTGGTGGGGTATTTTAGCACCACTACTGGACTGAAAACTACAAGGTCAGCAGTTCAAACCCACCTGCTACTGCTTGAAAACCTATACAGAATTTTACAACAACAGCCACATACTTTACCAAAGGAATGTTGGTGACACTGGGAGCTAGGCATTGGGTTGCTAATAGAAGTTCAGTGTTTCAAATCCATCAGTGGTTTTAAAGGAAAAAGATGAAACTGTCTGATCCCCTAAAGATTTGCAGTTTTAGAAACACTCTATAGGGCCTCTAGAAGTTTGAATCTACCGCTTCTCTATCAGTTTGTCAAACTATAGTGACTTGAATGTTGCAGTTATTCTGGAAGCTATACCATGGGTGTTTTAAATACTAGCAAGGTATTTAAACTACCAGCAAGGTCACCCAGGGTGGACAGATTTAAATTGACCTTCCAAACTAAGACAGAATACAAAGAAGGAAAGACAGACTACTTCTGATATTCAGTCACTGAAAACCTTATGAATATCAGTGGAATACTGTCAGGTAACACATTATTGTTAAATATTGAAACATGATGAAGAGCACCAGAATATTGTCAGATATTGTGCTGGAAAATGAGGCCTTCATGTTGGAAGATTCTTAAAATGCAGCTGGAGAAGTTTTGCCTCCACAAAGTAGATTTGACAGTGATGACAAATGGAGGAAAACCTTTGGGACCGCATTTGTTGATGGTACACAACTCAAGATGAAGAGAAGCAGCTGTAAACTACAGAATATGTAATGTTTGAAGTATGAATTTTGAAAAACTGGAAATTATAAAAAAACGAAATTCAACACATAAAGATGGATATCCTAAGCATCAGTGCACTAAAATGGACTGGTACTGGCCATTCTGAATCTCACAATCACATTGTTTACTATGCCAGGAATGACAAACTGAAGAGTAATGCCATCATATTCATCATCAAAAAGATCATTTTAAGATCCATTTTGAACTACAGTGCTGTCTGTGAGAGATTCTGGTATAGTGCTGTGAGATAAAGCACTAGATAGCAAGGTCAGTTTGAACCACAAGATTGGCTGTTCAAACTTACCATTTACTCCTTGGAAATCCTATGCATGGTCACTAAGAATCAGAACTGACTAGACAGTATTTAACAACAACACAAAAGACTGGTTAATGCCACTATTATTCAAATTTGCACACAAATTACTAAAGAGAATGATGATGAAATTGAAGAATTCTACCAACTTCTTCAGTCTGAAACTGACCATGAATGCAGTCAAGATGTATTGATAATTACTGGTGGTTGGAACTTAAAGGACGTAAACAAAGAAAGAAGAAGGATCAATAGTTGGAAATATATCTTTGATGATAGAAATGATGCTAGAGATCACATGCTAGAATTTTGCAAGATCAATAACTTCTTCATTGCAAATGCCTTTGTAAAACAACTTAAATGAATATACACATGGACCTCACCAGAT
>NW_006408671.1:724429-725660 GCF_000296735.1 Chrysochloris asiatica
CATTTTAGTCCCTAACCACCTCCCAATGACCACTGTGTGGACTTTTTTGGGGGAGGGGGGTGTTTTATTCTGTTTTATTTCTTTGATTTTTTTTTTTTTTCTTGCATCCCATGACAGCAGCTGTGCGGCCAAGCCATAACTATACACTATAGAGCCCCACCAATTTTGCAAGAGGCAATACCAACCAATAAACCAACACCAGATCAATGTCTTCAACCAACATCTACTAGAACTATTCTGAAATTAATTGTACACACAGTAAATAGAGAACGTATATCCTGCTCACACCCACCACAAAGCAATTGATGACTGTCCAAAAAGACACTAACATACACTCCTCCAATTAATACAAATACAGTAACAGTACAATGCCTAAAAAGCAGCAGAAAATTTCTGTTCACATGAAGAAACCAGTCAGAGTAGCTCAAACAAATGACCAAGAAGAAGAACTAGAAAATTATTTTGAAGAAGAAGAGACACTAGAACTATATGAAAAATAATTCAGGAGACTGATATTGAGATACATCAAAATGAACTACAGAAATGTCAAGGAAAATAAGGTAGAATTCAGAAAAGTGTTATAGGAACAATCAAACAAATCAGATACAGCATTGGAAAAAATACAAAAACTACAATCAGAGATACAGAAGATCAATATTAAAATATCACAAATGGACACTACACTGAAAGGGCAAAAATGTAGAATTGAATCAATGGAAGCCAGAATTAGCAAGCGTGAAGATAAATCCGGCATAATTAAGCATTCATACAAACTCAAGGAGTACTGTTGTGTTAATGTGTTGAACTGCAAGTTTGTTTGAACTACAAGGTAGGTAGTTCAAGCTCAACAGATGAGCCTCAGAAATCCTATACAGGGTCACTATGAGTCAGAACTGATTCAACAGCACTTCATAACAATACAAACCTGACAGCCAACATTACTCTCAAAAGACAGAAACTGAAAGCATTCCCTATGCAAACAAGAACCAGACAAGGATGCCCTTTATCACCATCCCTAGTCAGTATTGTGTTGGAAATCTAAACCAGAGCTATAAGGGAAGCAAGGGAAATTAAGGGCATCCAAATTGGCAAAGAAGAAATCAAACTTTATTTGCGTATGGTATTATCCTATACATAGAAAATCCCAAAGACTCAGCAAAAATAATATTGGAACTCATTGGAAGATTCACCAAAGTGGCAAGGTCAAAGGTCAACATACAAAAATCAGTTG
>NW_006408671.1:726918-728264 GCF_000296735.1 Chrysochloris asiatica
GAACAAACACTTCACCAAGGAAGACATTCAGACAACCAACACACATATAAAGAAACGTGCATGATCATTAGCCATTAGAGATATGAAAATAAAACAAAAATGAGATATCATCTAACATAAACATTAACAGCAAAGTTCAGAAGAAGAGGCTTAACAAATGCTGGCAATAGTGTGAAGAGACTGGGGGACCCCCTGCCCCCGACATTGCTGGTGGGACTGGAAAATGGTTCAAATGCTCTGGAAAATGGTGTGACCCTTACCTAGAAAGTTGGAAATAGAAATACCTTCTGGTCCAGTAATCCCTATAATTGGTGTATGTCCACAAGAAATAAAAGCCACAACACACATAGATATAAACACTACAATGTTTACTGCAACACAATTCACAACAGCAGAAAGATAGAGACAGACTACTAAGTGCCCATCAATGGAAGAATAGACAAACAAACTTTGCTGCATACACACAATGGAATACTATGCAACCTTGAAGAATAACTATGAATCTGCAAAACACCTTACAACATGGATGAACTGTGAGAACATTATGCTGAGTGAAATTAGTCAACCACAAAATGGCAAAGATTGTATGAGACCATTAATATAAACACTTAGAATATTTGTAGTCTAAAAGAAACATTCTTTGACGGTTACTAGGGATGGAAGGGACCGAAGAGTAATTCACAGGTTTGGGTGGAGACAAACGTTAACTTGGGTGACAGGTAGAGCAATATACAAGGAGGGGTAGGGCAATACATAAGAAGAGGAAGGGTGGAAGATGAACAACGAATATAGGGGAAGAGTTAGGGATGTATGCTTGGGCTAAATGGGATAGAAGTAAATAGTGATTTATACACAACCTTGGAATAACAGTATTTTGTAATCCTGAGATTCAGACATAGTTGGAATGAGTAAAGGAGTGGAAAAATATGTTTAGGTGTTTGACTTTCTTGTGGATATTTGTTTTACATGCCTACTATTGTAAAATAGACATTTAAATGTGATAGAAAATATTATTTCAAGTTATTATTACAGAAAACTTATAAAATCATCTTCAACATATAACAGATTGTGTTAGATAAAAGGGGAGGGAATTAGAATTTGCCCAGGAGAATAGCCTTCTTCAGTAGAATGCTGAGCTGACTCAGATCCTTTTGATGTAGGACATTTACACTGGAAAAGATAAGCAGAGCAATCCTGAATGGCTGGAAGAACGGAGGATTCTTATTGAAAAAAAGACCAGCAGAAAAAAAAAAAAAAAAAAAAAACTGTTAGAAAATCAAACAACCTGCTTGCTTTTGGAGGCATTTGTTGTTGTTATGTGCCTTGGAGTCAGTTCTGACTCACAG
>NW_006408671.1:729568-749101 GCF_000296735.1 Chrysochloris asiatica
TGTGTCAGTTGCAATTAATCATGATAATGGTTACTCACAACTGACTCATAAGAATCTTATCCGCATCTCTTTTTACCAGATCCATGTAGACAAGATGAAAACTATTCAGTAGGGACTCTATCTTCCACCACATGCTCTTAAACTAAACTCCCTCTTGAAAACTTTTAAGTCAGTCACTCTGTGCCTTTATCACCCCTTCATTTTAGATAGCCAGTTCCCCATCCCTATCTACCCTATATACAGAGGGGATAGCATTGATTCTTGATGTGAACACTCCGTCCCTCTCTGTTGGTATTTTAAGCTACCACAGCCATGAGTGTAGGTAAATTAAATTGTAGTAAATTACCCTCATTTACTTTATTATAAAAAAATGTATATATATATATTTCATCGTCCTCTAGTTGAGTTCTGATAATCAATCCATAGAGCCTAGGTCTAATGGGTACTATTGGCAAGTTTCAGCGTTCTTGTACATCTCACCTCAATTCATATCAGCTGGATGCCTCTCTCTCTCTCAGCTCTAGCCTCCATAACTATGTCCTTGTCCATGGGCTCAGATATCCCCAGGTTTTGCCATACTTTGGACCAACCAGCCCTTCCTTGTCTCTCTCTCTCTCATCTCCAGATCAATGGGAGTTATTTTTTCATGTCTCAGTGAACATATCTATCTGTCTTTCTGGTTTGGCATTGTGGGATAAAACACCGCACTACAAGGTCTGTTTAAATCACAAAGTCAGTGATTCCTTGGAAACCCTATACAGAGTCTCTATGAGTCAGAAATGACTTGTTAGCACTGAGCAACAACAATTACTAGTATAGACCAACATGAATGAATTTTGACCACAAATTCCAATAAAAACAAAGATTTCCATAATTTTTATGCTTTTTGACATCATTCAAATATGCGTTCTCATTTTTACACTCAATTAAGCAGTCATTAACCATATTCTGTCTTCACTATCTGTACCTTTATTCCTTGTATTTTCCTCATTTACTTATTCCTGGTGTGGTGCTGTAAGATAAGCACTGGACTACTAACGATAAGGTAGGTGGCTCAAACCTACCAATCACTCATTGGAAACCCTATACAAGGTCGCTAAGAGTCAGAACTGATTCTATGGCACTTAATAATAACAACAACAGAAAAACCTTTTCCATATATCTTGCAAATATACTCCACTCTAACCTCAGCTAATGGAGCTCTGATAGCGTAGTGGTTACGAATTGGGCTGTGAACCGCAAGGTCAGTAGTTCAAAACTACCAGCTGTTCCATGGGAGAAAGATGAGGCTTTCTGCTCCTGTTAAGATATATAGCCTCAGAAACCCTGTCCAGAGCCGCTATCGGTCAGAATCGACTCGACAGCAGTTAACAACAACAACAACCTCAGCTAACCAAATAATTAAGTAATTAAGCTATATTAAATGCTATACAATTTCAGTTTCCAATATAACTGTATGTAAAGGCAACATTGGGGAAAAATTCATCAAAGGGTCATGGATGTTATTCAGGGAATTCTGGAAAATTGTGACTCATTTAATAGGCAAGCAATTGACAATAAAGTTCTTAGGGATCTCACTTACCCTCTAAAATTTATCAATGGACATATTGAAATCCTTTCCCAGCTCTTTTGTTCCTAGATGAACTAATTTTAGATGACCCACTTAAAGTCTTCCTCTACTAAGGAAAATTTCGAAGGGGATCATCCAGAAAGGAAAAAAAAAAAAAAGAGTAGAAAGAATAACTTCTTAACATGGTTATGATCCATAAAAATAATAAAGAAACGTGAACGCATACTTTAGGACAATCTGTGAAAAATTATTATGTAATTTGTGATGTATGGCTAAACATCATTACACATTTTTCTGGTATTTTGTTTGTTGTTATCATTTTTACTGCTACACCCTATTCTTAAATGCAGAGAGTAGAACACAAGAATATTGATGACTGAAACATTAAAATTACCAGAATACTGTCAGATATAATGCTAGATGATGAGCCCCTCAGGTTGTAAGGCACTCAAAATATTATTGGGGAAGAGCTACTTCCACAAAGTAAAATTTATTCTGAAAAAAATGAATGGAATAAAGCCTTCAGGACCTTAATTTGTTGATGGGAGCAACTCAAAATTGAAGAGAAACAGCTGTACACATCCACTAATAATCAGAACATGTAATGTGCAAAGTATGAATCTAGGAAAATTGAAAATGTCAAAAATGAAATGGAACACATAAACATCAATATACTAGCAATCAGTGTGCTGAAATGGACTGGTATCGCCATTTTGATTCTTACAATGACATGGTTTACTATGCCAGGAATGACAAACTGAAGAGGAATGGCATTACATTTATCATCAAAAAGAACATATCAATATCTATCTTGAAGAACAGTGCTGTCTATGATAGGATAATGTCCATACACCTAAAAGGAATATCAGTTAATACCACTGTTAAAATGCACCAAACATTAAAGCCAGTGATGATGAAATTGAAGAATTCTGTCTACTTCTTTAGTCTGAAATAGATCAAACATGTTATCAAGATGTATTGATAATTACTGTTCATTGGAAAGCAAAGTTGTAAACAAAAGGAAGGATCAGCAGTCAGAAAATACGGCATTCGTGATATAAATGATATTGGAGATTGCATGATAGAATTTTCAAGACCAATAATTTCTTCATTGTAAATACCATTTTTAAACAACATAAAATATGACTGTACATATGGACCTCACCAGATGGAATACACAGAAATAAAATTGACTACGTCTGCAAAAAGAGATTGTGGAAAAGCTCTCTATCAACAATCAAAGCAAGGACAGGGGTAGCTTTGAAACAGACCATCAATTTCTCATATGTAAGTTAAGTCTGAAACTGAAGGAACCATTCATTGACAGAGAATTTCAGAAGCTTAACTGGATTCAAAAGAGGATTTACAACGAGGAATATCATTGGTGACATCAGGATCTTGATTGAAACAAGAGAATACCAGAAAGATGTTTACCTGTGTTTTATTGATTACAAAAAGGATGTCAATTATGTGGATAAAGACAAGCTATGGACAACACTGTGAAAAATGAGTATTCTGGAACAATTAATTATGCTTATGAGGAACCTTTACATAGATCAAGAGGTAGTTATTTGAACAGAACTAAGGAACACTGAATGGTTTGAAATTAGGAAACTTTTGAACCTGGGTTATATTCTTTCACCACAAATATTCAATCTGTATGTTGAGCAAATAATCTAAGAAGCTGGATTATATGCGGAAAAAATGTGGCATCAGGATTGGAGGATGATTTACCAGAAACCTGTGCTATAGCAGATGATACAACCTTGCTTGCTGAAAATGAACAGGACTTAAAATACTTACTGATGAAGATCAAAGACCACAGCTTTGTAAAGAAAACAAACATCCTTACCACTGGACCAATAAACAACATAAATATAAGTGGAGAAAATATTAAAGTTGCCAAAGACTTCATTTTGCTCAGATCAGCCATCAACAATTATGGAAGCAGCAGACAATAAATCAAATTATGTATTTTATTAGGCAAATATGCTACACAAGAGCAAAGCGTTGAATAGCAAAGATGTCAGTTTTAAGAATTAATGTGAACCTTATCCACACCATGGTATTTTCAGTCATCTCATATGCATGTAAATGTTGAAGAGTGACAAATGAAGACTGTAGAAGATTTGCTGCATTTGAGTTGTGGTGGTGGAGGAGATTATTAAAAGTACGATGAACTGCCAAAAGAACAATCCAATCTGTATTGGAAGAAGTACAGCCAGAATGCTCCTTGGAAGCCAGGATGGCCAGACTTTGCCTCTCATACTTTAGACATGTTATCATGAGGGACTGGTCCCTGGAGCAGGATATCATGTTTGGTAAAATAGAAGCTTGGAAAAATAGAGGAAGTCCTCCACCGAGATAGGTTGGCACAGTGGCAGCAACAAGGGGGTCAGGCTTAGCAAAGACTGTGTGGTTGACATGGGACCCAGAAAATGTTTCCTTCTGTTGTGCATAGGGTTGCTGTAAGTTAGTGCTGATTCAATGGGTCCTAACAAGGAGTACAACTATTCCCAGTATTATGAACTATTCCTCCATTTTCTGATCACATAAAACAATCCTTTATGTTGTAAATACTAACCACTATAATGTTAATTTAGCATAATTATTGTAGCAGAAGCTACTACAAACTTGAACTATAAAAGACATTAAACAAGTAAGCAGAGATCAGAGGGACCCACTATCACCAAAACAGAAGAACAGAAATAGAGTGTGCCCTCTGGACTCTACACTGAGAACCTTCTAGATCTAAGAGAAGGTTGATAGTTGTACACATAGAGAGCATCAAGGAATGTGAAATCCACTGATTTTGAAAGGAGACAAAGACCATCCCCAGAGCTAACACAGAGAAAAAGCCTTCCAGTAGAGTAAGCATTCTTAATTAGAATTTCCTGCCTCTTAAACTGTGAGAGAATAAATTTACATTTGTTAAAGCCATCCACTTGTGAAATTTCTATTATAGAAGCACTAGATAACTATGACAGAATTTAAAACCAGAAAGGTGGGATACAACTCTAATATTGTTGTTGTTTTAGAGTGCCATTGAGTCAGCATCTCCTACTCATAAAAACTCTACATATGTTTTCCAAGGAGTGAGTGGTAAGTTTGAACCACTGACCTTGTGGTTCAAACAAATCTTTTGGTCCAGTATTTTATTCTGCAGCTCCACACCAGGACACCCTGCTCTAACAGGTACCCAAAATGTGAAAGCAGTTTTGGAATTGTGTAATAAGTACTGGTTGGAAGAGTTTAAAAGTGGTTAATAGTAAAAGCATAGATTGCCTTAAAAAGACTGTTAGGGGAATTCTGGGAGGACTCAAAAGGAAGTGAGGAAAGCTGTAACACCTCAGATGACAAAGAAGATGAAAAACAGAGGTAGAGAAAGTAGCAGCAGCTGAACCAGGAATAGACATTAGAAGACATAGGAACTGACCTGTGAAATGAGAAAACTCAGTACCTTTAGGTCAGAGTTTCTTGGTGGAGTAGGGTGCCTCAGGGCACTTGTTAGGGAGGTAGGCTTGCAGACCAGTAGTCCAAGAGTGTCTTCAGGCTGAGCCTTATTGGTGAATTTGAGTGCTTTTGAACATTTATAAGTAGAGTTAAAGAGCTTTCTAACACTTGCCTGAGCAGGACAGATGCTAGAATGGCTCACAAGAGTCCTGTAGGACAGAGGGACCCAAAGGCTAATGAATCAGGAAGTAGAAGCTAAAGAGATAAGAAACATAAAAAACAAAGCTATCTCAATCTCAAAGTGCAGCATCATGAACTCTGTGGTCTCAAATGTGGAATCACATCCTTCAGGACATCAGGTTGTGAAGTTCCCTATGTTTCACAGTCAGATCTTTACCAATTTGATTCCAAATTGTAGGGCTTCCATTAACAAGTGTTAGGTTATAGGACTAGACACAGTGTTTTAAGCTGGGCAAGCTTTCTTCTGCCTTCAGGGCTGCCACGCCCAAAGGGCAGAAGAATGGGGTGTGCTGATAACTAAGAAGTATATTTTCCACTCAATTGGACTAGGGGAATGAGGCCTCCCATAGCGGAGGGAATAGAGTTGCCTTTACAGTAGGTATGGAAGGTGGAGCTGAAGCCTAGGACCAATGGACCTCTAACAGAATTCAGAAAGCATGGCCGACATGCAGAGTATAGAGAGCAGGGTACTGTTTAGATAGTCTCAGAAAACAGAGAATTTTATTTTCAAGGCTTGGGAGATAATGTAAATTGTTATACTGGGTTGTTGACTTGATTAGTGTCCATTGTTTTTGTTTTATCCTCTAATTTCTCCCATTTGTAATGTGAATGTCTAATTTATAATTGTTCCACCATTCTGTTTTGGCAACAGATAATTTATAGTATATATTTCACAGGTTCAAAGATAAAGAGGAATTTTGCCTGGGAACAGAGATTGGAACTTGTCTTGATATCAGACTTGTGGGATTATTACATATGTCAAGGATATTTATTAGGGTGCTAAAGGGAAGAATGTTATGGATTTAACTGTGACCTCAGAAAATATGTAACAACTTTGTTAGGCCGTGATTCTCAATATTATATTTGACCTCCATTTCTTGATTATATATAACTGTCCAATATGTTGCAAAATCTAACCTTTACAATTTTTATCAGATAAAATATAATCTACATCACTAGGTTGTACATTGAGTCAGTCACTCTTTTGAGATATAAAAAAGATTAAACAAGGGAGCAGAGATTAGAGAGATCTGTTAACACATTTGAAAGGAGAGCAGTATCAGAATATGTCCTTTGGATCCAGTGTCCCTGTTTTGAGAACCTGGTACACGTAGGGGAAGATTGATGTTAAGGCACATGGAAATCTTAAAGGAATGCCAGGCCCAGAGATATTGAAAGAAGACAAGGAAAATCACCAAGAGCCAACAGAAAAAGTCATTCCCTAAAGTTGGCCTTCTGACATTCTGCAAACAATGAAGTTCAAACCCACCAGCTATTGGAAACCTTATACAGGTTCACTATGAGTTAGAGCTGACTTGATGGCACTTAACAACAACAATAACTATGTCCTAAACTGTGAGAAAGAAATTATTTGTTAAAGCCATCCATTTGTGACATATCTGTTATAGCAGCAGTAGATAACTAAGAGAGTGGATTATGGTTCTTTAGAAGGAGCTCTCTAATTCATTATAATCAGGTTCTGATTCAGACATGTATTTACTTTACCAACACATTTACCTTCTACTCTCTCGATTGATCTTGTATCCTGAAGCCTTATTATTTGATATGGGACTTCCTTTATGCACTATGATCCTTAGAAGTCTTTCTCTTGGCTTGAAAATCTCCAACATCTTCCTTAGCACCTTCATATTCTGTCTTATAACTACTATAACTTTTGCTCACAACTCCATTAGTTTCAGCATTAACAATGTGAATCACTGCCCACACCTTCAATAGCCAAGCCCTATAATATTCAAATTAGATCAAGGGAGACATTCAGGTCCTCCCACAGCAGAGAAGAATAGGGTAAATAGTTGAGTTAGAGGAAGAATTTCTATAAGCATACATTCTATTATGTAGCAACTAAAAAAAAAAAATAAATAAATTGGAGGTTTTATTATTTGCTATTTCTGGTGCATTAAAAAATGTTCTAAAAATCCCTCCACCTACTCTTTCACTAACATGTTTTGCCTTTAAAAAATGTTCCAACCTTTTTTCCTCTAGTAAACTACAATTTATTTAATCTTCCTTATAAGTTAGTAGCAGGTCCTTTTTTTTTTTATTGATACTATTATCATGTTGTGGCCATTATTTATCTTAACTGGTTGTTTATTTCCACTCACTTCACAAAAGCATACATTAATTGATCATTGACTTACCTCATCCTGTGTGCTCGGTTATCATTGGTGAGTAAAGATGTAAAAAATATGTCAATAAGTAACTTAAATCCCCCAAAGAACTTCTTTAGTCATACTTACGGTAATACTTTCTTGCTAACAGTCATAACATTACCTCCCCTTCCTCTACTTCTGAATTGTGCTATGTGTTATCTATGTGATATTGTTTTCTGCAATAACAATCGATGTGGTTATTATAAAGCTCAGAACTAGAAAAATGCATCATTTAATAAATTACAGTCTATTGTAGCTGGCATTTTGCCTTTTCTTTATCATTAGTTAAGGGATTTAAGTGGACCAGTAGATTAAACGTTGACTACTAACCCAATAAAGGAGCTCTGGTAGCATAGTGATTATGAATCGGGCAGCTAATCTCATGGTTAGCAGTTCGAAACTACCAGCGGTTCTGCGGGAGGAAGATAAGACTTTCTGCTCCCGTAAAGATTTACAGCCTCAGAAACCCTGTACAGGGTCGCTATGAGTCAGAACCAACTCCACGGCACATAACAACAACAACAACTAACCCAATGAATGGCCGATGGTTCACACAAACCAATTGATGACAGTGGGTTTGGTTTTGGCGTTCCTATAATAGTGACAAATAAATAAATAGTGATGTGATTGCTTTTAAAAAATATTTTCTTAGAAACATTAACTAATCATCATGACTCATTTGTAAATGAAAGAAGAATAAGCTGAAAATAGTGTTTATCATAAAGTCATGTTTAGAGGAACAAGGAATTTTTCCTTGAAAACAAGAGATTCACACAAAATCTTATAAATGTCTTGAGAAAATGAGTCTCAATTTAGTATTTTTATGTTAATGCATAGAACTAGCTAATATTATATAAAGAAAAGTTTAGCATAATTTTCATAATTGTTGTTGCTGTTATGTGACATGGAGTCGGTTCCAACTCAGCGACCCTGCACAGGGTTTCCGAGGCTGTAAATCTTTACAGGAGCAGAAAACATTATCTTTCTCCCACGAACACCTGATAGTTTCGAACTGCTGACCCTGAGGTTAGCTGCCCGATTCACTAATCATTAAAGGAGTTAAAGATAATAATCAGTTTATTTTATTGTGGTCACAAAGTAAAATATTCAAGTAGAAACTGCTCAAAACACATTTGTTGTTGTTGTTGTTAAGTGCCTTAGAGTAATTTTCCACTCATAGTGACCCTGTATAAGGTCTTCAAGGAGTAGCTGGTGGGTTTGAACTACCAACCTTGTGGTTCATAGTCCACTGCTGATCATACAACACCACACCAGGAATCCTAACATTGAAAGTATGAAAATGGAAATTATTTTATAAGAGGCTAAAATACATGATCTCTGAGGTTAATACTTTATTATTTATGCTATATGTGGTACAGTGAATTCCTTGATATGTCTCTTGTAACCAGAGGGCCCCCAATGATTGGGTTGTTGGTTTTGACTCATAGCAACGCTACAACAGGGTTTCCGAGGCTGTAAATCTTTACCCGAGCAGAAAGCCTCATCTTTCTCCCGCGGAACGCCTGGTAGTTTCGAACTGCTGACCTGAGATTAGCAGCCCTATCGCAACCACTATGCTGCCAGAGCACCTTAATGATTTGGTGGGGCCATACAAATAGGGTATATGAAACTCTAATGTAGGGATTGGTCAGTTTTGCCATCCTGCTGATTTAAACATGAGCCATCTCAAAAGCAGAAGCGAGGAATCGCATTGCCCTCAAAAAGAAGATCCATGAGTGGAGTACATCCTTTGGATCCTGAGATCCTTCTACATTAAAGCGCCACATTCCAGGACACAGAGCTCTGAGCCCGAGTTGTGGTGGAAAAGTGTCAGCAGTAGAGGCAGCAACACCAAGAACATGAGACAGAGCAGCTGTTATTCAAGACTATGGAGTGAAAAAGCTGAGTGCCTTTGGGCAGGAGTCTGACTTGCAGAGTAGGATGCCTCCAGACACTTAATTGGTGAAGCTAGGTTTGCTGACCCATGGAGCTAGAGCTGAACACCTTCAGGCCAATACACATGGTGGAGTCAGGTGCCTTCTGTACATTTATTATCAGCTTTGTAACAATTTCCCCAGAAGCACAAAGGCCAAGAGGCCTCCTTCTAGAGAGAAGCACACCTGCGGGCACAGTTGGGTACAAGTGCTTCTTATCAGAAGAACTGAGTTGTGCACTTAGGATCCTGAATTTTAAATTGCTGAGTCCAGTTGTGGCACTGTAGAATAAGCACTGGACTGTTAACTGCAAGGTCAGCAATTCAAACCCATTAGTTGTTCCTCAGAAACCCTATACAGGATTGCTATAAGTCGACTCAACTCAATAGCACTTAACAAAAACAATCTTTCCTAATAAACCCCATAATTCTGAGTATTATATATGAGTTTTGTGGGATCATTATAAAGGATATTGATCCCACTAGAGAGTGCTTTGGTAAGGATGGTTGTTTTCAGAATTGGTTAAAATAAAAAAGGTTGGAGAATGGAGGTATGTCTGACCTCCACCTCCTAGGAATTAGCCTTAGGTTGATGACTTTGATTCCTTTTTCCACCTTTTGAAGTCAGTGGATGCCAGATGCTGCCACCATGCCATTCTTGCAGTATATATATTCTATGAAGAAATAGTATAAATCAATTTTAATCAGTACTTATAATATGTGAAAATTTAACTAACATATATGTGAATATTTTATTTCAATTGTTTTCATTTTCAATAGTTATAGTAGAAATATATTTTCAAGAAAGTATTAGATATATAATCAGTGCATATTGTAATTCATTATTAATAACTTGAAGATTTTCCCCTTATGTTTATAGTCTTTGTAGTAAAGATGAATTATAGATGCATATTCATAGGAAAATTTTCTTTGAAAGATTGATAAGACTAATAGCATTAATAACTATCATTAAAAATAAACGATGACAGCAAAATTTAATTTCCACTTTTTTCTTCACTTTAACATTTACCAGGAAGAATGCTGCTATCTATAATTATCAGAACCTGCATTTAAATATCTTCAGAATCTTTAGTAAATATTCTTCTTGATTTTTGCAAGGGCAATTACTGTAATTCTTTTCTCAAATATAGACTCTGGATTTAAAAAGTAAAATTCTTTACAAGTGTATATGAATTTATTCTTAGACATGAATGTGTTATGTATAGCTATATATATGCATATGTGATTTTTTATAGTAAAGAGAGTAAAAAAAGAAAGAAATATAAAATTATATCTGAATTTGAATTCTCACTTATTTGAGGATATGCTATTTCATGTGATCCTTATTATATACTTAACCTGATAATAGCCAACACAAACTTTCAACAAATGTTTATTTAATACATGCAAAGTATTGTATTAAATGCAGCAGCAAAATGACACTAGAAACAGGTTTCTTACTCCCAAGGGAGTACTCCCAATGTAGCTTAGCTGAAGGAGGGGAACATAAATATTCTTCATATGCACATGGAGTCCCGATATCACACTGAGGGATAAAGTACTCTATGTAAAGGTGGATTTGCACCATGACATAGGAAGTTCAAAATCACCAGCTGCTCCTTGGAAACCGTATACAGGTGCTTAACAACAACAACAAATATGTAAATAAATAGCCCTGGTGTCCCAGTGCTCCACTGCTAACTGAAAATTCATCAACCAGATGCACCAATGGATAAGGATGTGGCTGTTTGCTTTCATAAAGATTCTAGCCTTGGAAACTGTATGGGGCAATTCTATCTTGTCTTACAGGGACACTATGAGGGCAATGGGAAGAAACCTAAGTAAATTAGTTAAAATAAAATGCTTATGCATTTTTTTATTAGTAGTATTCATCATTCATCCTAAAAGGAATTAAATACTTCCATTTGTAAGTATCTATTACAATCACATCCAGTGTTTAATTGAGTGTTCTGGATAAAATAGATGCCTCCAAAATATTGATGATTAAGTCAACAGGTCAAATACTAACACAGTATGTATGTTTCTATTCAGTAGAGATGATTAACAATAATGTTGTTTTTAAGTGCTGCTGAATCAGTTCTGACACATAGTGAACATTTATAGGGTTTCCAAGGAGGTGCTGGTGGGTTTGAACTACCAATCTTTGGTATCAAACCAACTTTACAATTTGGTGCTTATACTACAGTGTCACAGCATTAGCCAATTAAAAAAAGAAAAAAAAGTTAAGGACATAGCTTGGGTTAGAAAAATTGTTAGTAAGGATGGGTTTCTCAAGTATGATATTTAGATTTCCTGTGTGAGGATATTTGCCTTGAAATGCTAAACTAGTCACATGGAATGAAGTATATTATTTATTCAAAGGAGCTGTGAGCAGTTTTTGCTGCTGTTGCTAGGTGCCACCAAGACAGTTGCAACCATAGCAACCTTATTCACAACAAAACGACACATTGCCAGGTCCCACAACATCCTCACAATTATTGCTTCATTGAGCCCACTGCTGCCACCATTGTCTCAATCCTTCTTTCTGTGGTCTTCCTGTTTTTTGCTTACCCTTTATTTTAGCAAGAAGGATGGCCTTCTCCATGGTCTGGTTCCTCCTGATGACACGTCCAAAGTATGGGATATGAAGTGTCACCATCCTGGCTCCTAAGGAGCAATATGGCTGTACTTTTTTCCAAAACAGATTTATTTGTTCTTCTGACAGTTCAAATTGTTGTTAGGTACCATCTAGTTAGTTTCGACTCATAGCGAACCTATGCACAAGAGATGGAAGCACTGACCTATCCTGCACTAGCCTCTCAATCATTGTTATACTTGACCTCATTGCTAGTGACAGAGTGTCAATCCATACCATTGGGGGTCTTACTTTTTTTCACTCACCCTCCACTTTACCAAGCATGATGTCCTTCTCCAAGGACAATCCTTTCCTGATAATGTGTCTGAAGTATGAAAGATGAAATATAGAAATCCTGACTTCTTGGAAGAATTCTGGCTGCACTTCTTCAAACACAGATGTGTTTGTTTTTCTGGCAGTCCTTGGTACTTTCAATATTCTTCTCCAACAACATAATTCAAATGCATCTATTTTCCTACAGTCTTCCTTATTCATGGTCCAATTTGCACATAAGGCGATTGAAAATATCATTGCTTCTGTCAGGTGCACCTTAATCTTCAAATTGACATCTTTGTTCTTTAACATTTTAAAAAGATCTTTAGCACCAGATTTCTCTAATACAATTTGCCTTTTTATTTCTTGATTGCTGTTTTCATGAATGTTGATTACAGATCCAAGCAAAGTGAAGTCTTTGAAACTTCTCTTCATTTATCATGATATTATTTATTGGTACAGTTGTGAGGAATTGTTTTCTTTACAGTGAGGTGCATTCATACAGAAGGCAGTAGTCTTTGATTTTCATCAGAAAGTTTTTCAAGTCTTTTTCACTTCCAGCAAGAAAGGTTGTGGAATCTTACTTCAGGTTGTTAATGAGTCTTCCATCAATCCTGATACCACATTCTTCTTCATACAATACAGCTTCTGGGATTATTTGCTCAGTGTACAGATTGAATAAGCATACAACCTTGATACAGACCTTTCCTGATTATAAATCACTCTTCATAATGCTATCCATAATTTGTCATGATCCACACATGTCTTTGCATTAAAGCAAACACAAGTAAACATCTTTGTGGTATTCTGTGCATTCAGTCAAGATCCATCTGATGTCAGCAATGGTATCCTTCATTCTATGTCCTCTTCTATTTCCTACATGAATTTCTGACAGTTCCCAGTCAATGTACTGTTGCAACAGCTTTTTAATTAACTTCAGCAAAATTTTACTTGTATGTGATATTATTGATTTTCTTTGAAGATTTCCATATTCCATTAGATCACCTCTCTTTTGAAGGAGCACAAATATGGTTCTCTTCCAACTGGTTGGTCAGGTAGCTGTCTTTCAAATTTCCTGGCACAGGCAAATGAATGTCTCCAGTGCTACATCAGGTTGTTGAAATATTTCAATTTGTATTCAATAATTCCTGGAACTTTGTTTTTTGTCAATGCCTTCAGTGCACCTTGAATTTCTTCCTTATGTACTATGGGTTGTCGATCAGATACTAAGTCTAGAATGGCAGAACACTGATCAATTCCTTTTGGTGCAGTGGCTATGTATTCTTTCCATCTTCTTTTTATGCTTTCTATATCACTCAGTATTTTGCCCATGTTGTTATTGTTTGCCATCGAGTTGTTTCCAATCCATAGTGACCCTGTTTAGGGTTTCCAAGGAGGCTTTGGTGAGTTTGAACCACCAAACTTGCAGTTCAAACAGCTTTACAGTCTGGTGCATTAACCCACAAAACCACTCTTTAATATTATAAGTCGAAGTTTAAATTTTTTTGTTCAGTTCTTTCAACTTGAGAAATGCTGAGCATGTTCTTCAAATTTGGCTTTCTAACTTCATGTCTTTCCATATTTCTTTATAATACTTTCCTTTTTCTTCTTGAGCTGCCCTTTGAAATTTTCTGTTCAGCTCCTTTACTTCCTCATTTCTTTCATTTTCTTAGTTTATGTATGCTATAAAGCAAATTTCAAAGTCTCTTCTGATATCTTTTCTTCCTTTCCTATCTTTTCAATGGTCTTTTTTTTTTTCTTCCAGTATGATGCTCTTGATGTCATTCCATAACTCTTTTGGTATTCAGTCATTAGTGTCTAATGCATCAAATCTGTTCTTGAATTATATCTAAATTCAGGCGAGATATATTCATAGTCATATTTTGGATTTAGTGGACTTGTTTTAACTTTCTTCAGCCTCAGCCTAAACTTTCATATGAGCAATTGATTGTTCCACAGTTGGCACCTAGCCTTGTTTTAGCTGATATTAATGTGTCATTCCACTGTCTCTTATCATAGTTATAATCAATCTGATTCCTGTGTATTCCTTCTTGTGAGGGCCTTGTATATAATTTGCCTTTTATGTTGTTTAAAACAGGTATTGACAATGAATAAGTTTATGGTCTTGCAATATTCTAATGTGTGATCTACAGCATCAATTCTATCAACAAGACCACATTTGCCAAATACTGACCCTTTCTCTTTGTTTACATCATTCACATTCTAATTGCCAGTAATTATCAAGATATCTTTACTGTACATTGGATAAAGTTCAGACTTAAGAAGTTAGTAGAATTCTTCAATCTCTTCATCACTAGCTTCAGTGTTTGGCATATAATTTGAATAGTAATGGTACAAACTGGTCTTTCATGTAGGAGTATGGATACTGTTCTATTACAGAAAGCATTGGGCTTCAAGATAGATCTTGATGAAAACAGCATACTTCAGGTGTTAGGGAGGTCAACACACAAGAAGAGGGAGGAGGAAGGAAGAACAAGGTAGACAGGGGAACACTGATACTAGTTTGCATGGTTTAAATGAGACAGAGGTAAATAGTGATATATGTTCAACCTTGGAACAATAGGGTACTGTGATACAGGGATCGAGGCATAGTCTGAAGAAGGGAAATAATGTTAAGATGCTTGACCTTCTTATGAATATTGGTTTCCCTTGCCTACTGTTGTAAAACTTGAGTAGGATATAAAAGAATATCAGGAAATATGATTACAGAAATCTTGTGAGTCCATCTTCAGCCTATTGGAATACCTAAAAGGGGTTCTAGAACTTGCCCAGTTAAATAGCTTCTTTTGGATCCTTTGTTGTGTATAGAACTTTAGGTGGAATCCTGAGCTCCTTCTAGAACCTTCTGAGGTATGACATTCCCACTTGAAAGGACAAGCAGACCAGCCTGAGCAGGTAGAGTAACAGAAGATACTTCTTGAAAGAAAGACCAACAGGAAAAATCCAAAATAAAAATGGTAATCTGATTGGCTACTGCAAGAACAAGCAAGTTGCTTTCTGAGGAGCCATAAAGGCAAGCAGTCAAGTCCCTTCAGGACAAACCTCTTCCAAAACTGAAACTCAAAGGGAGCACATGAGCAGACATGTAAACTTGTTGGCAAACACATTGGTATACTGATGAGTGGAAGAAGGAGAAAGGCAACAATGAAGATATGGACTTAGCTTGACCACGTTCCATAGACTCCCATTGACCTGGAGATGAGAGAGAAGAGGAAGGGCTTGTTGGTTTGAAGTATGGTGAGACCTGGGGACTCCTGAGCCCATGGACAAAGACACAGCCATGGTGGGCTAGAGCTGAGAGTGAAGCGTCCAGCTGATATGAAGTGAGGGGAAACACACAAGAGTGCCCAAACTTGTAGATAGTATCCATTCAACCAAGCTTCGATGGCTTAATGATCAGAACTTAACTAGAGGAAAATTAAAAAGAAAATTGATAAAGAAAACAAGTGTAACTTTCTACAATTTGATGAGCTTAACCTAAGCTTATGGAAGTAGTAGCTCAAAATACCAACAGAGAGGGAAGGTGACTTCACATCAAGTATCAATATCAACTCCTTTGTATATAATGTTGATGTTCTTGTTGTTGTTAAGTGCCATCGAGTTGGTTCTGACCTATAATGACCCTGTATAGGGTTTCTGAGGAACAGCTGGTGAGCTTGAACCACCAACTTCGCAGTTCAAATATCTTTGCAGTCTGGCACATTATAGGGACAGGCAAATTAGACATTGGCTAGCTAAAAGGGGGGGAGAGGGGAGTATAAAGGCACAAAGTGACTGGCTTATAAGTTTTCAAGAAGGATTTTAGTTTCAGAGTGTGTAGAGGAAGGTAGAATCCCCAATGAATAGTTTTCTTCTTGTCTAGACAGGTCTGGTGAAAGGAGATGGGGATAAGATTCTTATGATTTAATAGTGAGTAATTGTTATCATGACTAATTGTGATTGCCACAACTGTAAAGGTAGACATTTTGGAACAAAAATGGGGAGCAATTAATCTTACAACCCATAACAGAGAGGACCCTGGGACAATCAATGGAGAAGAGCATGATCAGAATGTGGGACCCTATCCAGAGAAGTAGCAACACCAGAGATGGAGGCAGAGATGATGATGACATGGAGAGACAGAGCAGCTGAGGACTCTAGATTCATGGAAAGAGTAAGGCTGTGTGCTGGTGGCCAAGAGGCAGGCTTGCTGAATGTGCCCTTTGGTTGTTTAAATGATTATATATTCCTGAGTGTTTTTGTGTACATCCTTCAAGAAAACACAAAAAAGAACAATAGAGGGAATAGAAGCAAATACTGCTGAATGATGATGCATGGAGGAGATTGTAATCATTGTAATGGAATGATGAGTGTAAAACTGATGTTCTTCCATCTAAACTATCTCTCAAGTCACAATAAAAAGTTATACAAATGCTGTTTTCTTTAAAGCACTTATCAAGCAAGGATAGTGAAATAATGCTGCTAATGTTTTGGAAATTATATGGAGAAGTTATGGCATGTAGAGAAGGGATATAAAAAATCATCTGTATCTATAAAAACATAAAAGAGCAATAACAGTCCATTTTAGTTCACTGATACCTATGGTATCTATATTTATAAGTTCTATTTAATTTTTGAAACTTCTAATTATCCTCGGTTCATACTTTGTTCATTCCAATTATTAGATGTTTGGAGCTGTTTCTTTCATTTGAGTTTTATCACATCAGCAAATGAAGGCCCCCAAAACTTTATTTCATACACACCATTAAGGTTGTTTCTATTTTATGGAGGCAGCTCTTTTCCAGTTGTATTTTGTGTGTCTTCCAACCTGAGAAGCTGAATTTCTGGCACTGTATGAGACAATGTCTTACTGTTTTTCATAAGGTTTTCTCTAGCCAAGTTCTTCAGAAGTAGACCACCATGTACTTCTTCCTAGTCTCTCTTACTCTGAAAGGTCCACTGAAACCTGTCCCACAATTGGTGATCCTGCTGACATTTGAAATACCAGTGACATAACTTCCAGCATAACAGTACCACACAAGCTGTCACATACTGTACAACATACTGACAGGGGACTGAAACTGAAGATAATTGAAATCAGTCCATGAAAGCCAAAATAAGATCTTGATTATATCCCACCTGAATTTTGAGACCATCTCAAGAATAGATTTGACTCATTTAACACTAATGACAGAAAAACAGATGAGTTAGGCGATGGCATCAATTGACATCATAGATGAAGAAAGCAGAATATCATTAAAAAGAAAGGGAAGAAGGAAAGAGATTCAAATGGATGTCATAAGAGACTCTAAATTTTGCTTTAAAACATAGAGACCAAAACCCAAATAAACTATCGCTGAGTGAGTTCTGACTCATGGAGGCCCTGTATAGGGCTTCTGAAGCTATAAATCTTTATGGGAGCAGAAAGTCTCATCTCTGTCCATGGAGCAGATGTTGAGTTTGAACTACTGACCTTGTAGCTAGGGTCAGCAGTCAAGTGTTTATCCTACAGAGCCATCAGGACTCGATAGAACATAGAGAAGATAATGCAAGAGGAGGAAATAAAAGAGCTCAACAGAAGATTCCACAAGGCAACTCAGAAAGATAATGAATTATACATGAAATATACAAAGATTATAAAAAATATTATAATGAAATATACAAAGATCTAGTGTTAGAAAACCAAAAGGGAAGAACACACTCAGCATTTCTCAATCTGAAAGAACTGAAGAAAAATTCAATCCTTGACTTGCAATATTTGAAGGACTCAATGGTTAAAATATTGAATGATGCAAGAAACATCAAAAGAAGATAGAGTCCTGGTGTTACGGGTTAATATGCTGGACTGCAAGGTCAGTTTGAACTGCACAGTATGCAATTCTAGCTCACCAGCCACTCCTTGAAAACCCTATACAGAGTTGCTATGGGTTGAAACCAATTTGATGACACTTAACAACTATATCAAATTGTTGTTATATTGACGACAGCAATAACATATCAAACAAAATTGGTCAACATTTAACCATTTCTGGAAAAAATATATGGTCAAAACTGATGGCATTGAAGAAAGAACTCCAAGCTACACCAAAGGCATTAGTGAAAAGAAGGAAATCATGCAATACCAATTAAAATGTTTCAACAAATGAATGCCGATCCTAAATAAGGCAATTCAATGGAATGAAAATATTATTAAGCAATATCATTATATGGTGCTGTGGGCTACTGCATCAAACTGCAAAGTAGTTTGAACTGCAAGGTTGGTGATTCAAGCTCACCAACTGCTCCTTGGAAACCCTATGCAGGGTCACTATGGGTCAGAATCAACTTGGCAACACTTAAAAACAACATCATTAACATTACATTCAAGTAAATTTTTGCTGAAAATAATTTACAAACAGCCTCAGAAGTACATAAAGAGGGAACTGCCAGAAATGCAAGTCAGAATCAGAAGATGTGGAAAGAGGAATATCATTGCTGATAACAGATGGATCTTTGCTGAACACAGAATACCATAAAGACCTTTGTTTTATTGATTATGCAAAGGCTTGAGCCTGAGTGGCTCATCACAAATTATGGGTAACATTGCAAAGAATCGGAAGACCAAGAGGCAGTCATTCCAACAGAATAAGAAGATATTATTTGCTTTAAAATCAGGAAAGGTTTGTGTCACGATTGTGATGTTTCAGAAACAGATCTTTCCAGACTTTTGGAGCCACTTCTAGGCTACTCATCATGAAGAAGTTTTAAGAAAATTTGGTGAGAAAAAAGCCAGGAAAGTTGCGCCAAGGGATTTTTCTCCATCATGACCATGTACTTGTTCATTCTTTGAGAGTATCAAGAGCTGTCCCATGATAATTTTGTTGGAAAACTTTACCTTTCCAGCCTACACCCTTGAGCCCTGATCTTGCCCTTTCAGATTTCTTTTTGTTCCCCAAACTCAAAGAGTATTTCAAAGGAACGTGCTTTTTGTCCCTCAAGGATGCCAAAACTGCCATTTTAGTATGGAGTAAAGCAGAATATAGAGTTCTTCTGAGAAAGGTTAGAGAGATGGAAACACCACCTCCTGAGTGTATAGACATACATGGGTAATAGGTTAAGAAATTAAGAGCTTTACATTTTTATATTTTTGTTTAATAGGGTTTTCTATCATGTATAGCAATATTTTTTTATTAACCCTCCTATCTTCACTAATCTGAGAGGTAAATAAATAAATAAATAAATGTCACTGTTTACATTTGCAAACAAACAAACAAACAAA
>NW_006408671.1:749296-751473 GCF_000296735.1 Chrysochloris asiatica
TTTCACAAATGAATTTGATGTACAAAAATATTTGATGTACACATTTAAAACAATATATATTCTTTTAAATTTCCTAAGGGCATATTTACAAGCCAGTCTGCTGCTCAAAGACATATAGCCTTACTAAGTTCTTGGACCTAGAGACTACAGTTGCTTTCTCTCCATGTCATCGCCTCTGCCACTGTCACAGCTGTCACAGTTTTTCTAGATAGGCTTCCACACTCTCTTTATTCTATTCTTTCTGGATGGTCCTGGAATCTTTTGTTCCTGAAATGAAAGATTAACTACTCTCCCCTTTTAGTTGTACATCTTCTACAATTACTGTTGTGACTGTTTCACAATTAATCCTGCTAACAAATACTCACAACAGATTCATAACATCCTATCAGCATCATGCCCCTCCACTTTCATCAGATTGATCTGAAGAGGAAAACTATTCAGTGGGGTTTCTACCTTACCCACTTCACTCTGAAACTAAGCACACTCTTATAACTTATATGCCAGCCATTTCATGCCTTTACTGTTATTGTCATTAAGTGTTGTTGAGTTGATTCCAAATCATAGCAAACCTGTACAGGGTTTCCATGGAGCTGTTGGTGAGTTTGAAACACTGATTTTGTGGTTCAAAATGGCTTTGAGGTTGAGTCCTTTTCCTACAGCCCCATATCAGGATTCTGTGCCTTTATAGCCCTAACTTTTGATAAACAATATCTAGCTTGCTCATCTCTATCAATCCAGTGTACTGAGAAAACAAACTTGTTCCTTGATATGAAGACTGCTTAAATTTCAGTTGAAAATTTGAGCAACCGTATCCATAAGCAAAGGTCCAGTTTATTAAATTGTAGCAATTTACACTTGCTCACAGTATCAAAGATGTTTATCTTCATCTAGTCGAGTTCTGGTCAACTAGTCATCCAAACTAGATCAAATGGGTACTAGCTACAAGTTTGGTAGTTCACACATGCCTCCCTGCACATCAGACCAGCTGGCTGCTTCACTCTCAGTTCTAGCCCCCAGTTGCTTGGTCAATGCCCATGAAAGTTTATATATCTCCCTAAAATTCAGACCAACCAGGACTTCCTCTTCTCTCTCTCATTTAGAGGTCAATGGATGTCAATGGAACACAGACAAACTAAGCCCACATTTTCATTGCAGCATTTCCTACAGTTCCACTCAGAAGTAAACCTAGGGGGTCACCAATAAGCATACTAGACTGCTTGAAGTTTCCCTTTGAAGGTTCAGCCTTTTCATTTTTGAATATTTCTAATTCATACTTCATAAGTCAACTTTCTGATTATTAATGGATATTTTCAGATGTTTCTCCTCATTTTGAGTTGTGCTCTATCAGCAAAAGAAGGTCCTGGAAGCTTTGCTCTATTCATGTCATTATGTCATCTCTACAGTTCTTCTCAGATATAATTTAAGTACTTTTCAACCCTATGAGCTCATCTTCCAGCACTATATTTGACAATGTTCTGCAGCAATTCATAGTGTTTTCATCTTCTGGCACTATATCTGAAAATATTTCACTGCTATTCTTAAGGTTTTTAGATGCTAATCATTTAGAAAGAGTCTTCCCCTCCTTCTTACTAGTTCATCTTAGTCTGGAAACCCTGCTTAAAATTGTTCACCATGTGAATCTGTTGATACTTAAAATAATAGTGGCATAGCTTCAATCACAGCAACACGTGAGCCACTACAGTAGGACACACTGACTGACAAGGGGTGGTGAGCATTTCGTACTTAGGAAAATTTTTTAAATTCCAATTACTCAAAGTAATCTTTTATAAAAAATAATTTAAATTATGGCAACAACAATGGTAATAAAAATTACTGGTTTCACTCTAATTTTTTTTAAAAATCTAAATTATTGTGTCACTTGTCAAAGACTTCATTTGGTAAGATCAACCGTCAACATTCATGGAAGCAGCAGTCAAGTAATCAAATGACATATTGCATTAGGCAAATCTGCTGCACAAGACTTTTTTAAAGTGTTGAAGAGCAAAGGTGTCAGCTTGAGGACTAAGGTGTGCCTGACCCAAGCCATGGTATTTTCAATAACCTCATATGCATATGAAAGCTAGACAGTGAATAAGGAAGACCAGAGAAGAAGAGATACTTTTGAGTTATGGTGTTGGAGGAGAATATTGAAAATGCCATGGGCTGCCAAAAGATCA
>NW_006408671.1:754001-758472 GCF_000296735.1 Chrysochloris asiatica
TCTGTCTCACTTAGCCCATTGAGACCTGTCTAATTGTTCTCCCATCTGCTTTGTTCTTCCATTCCCCTATCCCTACTTGTATATTGCCCCCTCCCTAGCTCTTTAGTGTTTTCTTAAAGGGTATTTTGAAATACTAACCCTTAACTCTCCACAGCACATAACAATAAGAACAAAATAGTACCTGTGAACTGAACTTGTTTTGAATAGGTTGTTAATAAATGTAAGGTCATACCTATTTGTCATACTGTGGTGGCTTGTGAGTTGCTGTGATTCTGGAAGCTGTGCCATAGGTATTTTATATACCAGCAAGGTCACCCATGGTGGACAGGTTTCCGATGAGCTTCCAAAGACAGACTAAGAAGAAGGAGTGACGAACTACTTCTGACTGTTTAATCACTGAAAATCTTATGAAAAGCAGAGAAATACTGTCAGATATAGTGCTAGAAAATGAGCCCCTCAGGATGGAAGGCAATCAAAATGTGACTGATGAAGAGCTGGTTCTCAAAGTAGAGTTGACCCTAATGACACAAATAAAGACAGCGAGAGGCAAGCCCATGGAACATACATTTGCTGATGAGACAAAACTCAAAATGAAGAGAAACAGCTGTAAACATCCATTAGTAATCAGAACATGGCATGTATGAAGTATGAATCTAGGATAATTAGAAACTGTCAAAAATGAAATGGAACGCATAAACATCAATATCTTAGGCGTTAATGAACTGAAATGAACTGGTATTGGCCATTTGGAATCTGAAAACCACATGTTTTACTATGCTGTGAATGATAAATTGAAGAGGAATGGTGTTGCATGCACTGTCAAAAGGAACATATCCAGATCAGTCATGAAGTACAATGTACTCTGTGATAGGATAACATCCATGCACCAACAGGAAAGACCAGTTAATACCATTATTATTCAAATGTACGCACCAACAACTAAAGATGGTGAGGATGAAATAGAAGAATTCTATCAACTTCTTCAATCTTAAATTAATCAAACAGCAATCTAGATGTATTGATCATTACTGGTAATTGGAATGCAAAGGTTGGGAGCAAAGAGGAAGGATCAGTAATTGGAAAATATGGCCTTGGTGATAGGGATGATGCTGGAGATCAAATGATAGAATTTTGCAAAATAAATAATTTGTTCATTTCAAATATCCTTAGAGGGCATAAGAGATGACTATACACATGGACCTCACCAGATGGAATACATAGAAATCAAATTGACTACATCTGCAGAAAGAGATGATGGTAAAGCTTCAGATCATCAATCAAAACAAACAAGAGGCAGATTGTGGAACAGACCATCAATTGCTCATATGAAAATTCAAACTGAAGCTGAAGAATATGAAAACAAGTCCACAAGAGCCAACATATGACCTTGAATATACCCCACCTGAATTTAGAGAGATCATCTGAAGTACAGATTTGCTACATTAAACACTAAACCCTGAAGACCAGAAGAGTTGTGGGATGACATCAAGAACACCATATAGGAAGAAAGTAAAAAGTCATTAAGAAGACAAGAAAGAAGGAAAAGGCCAAAATGGATGTCAGAAGAGACACTGAAACTTCCTATACAGCGTAGAGATGCTAAAGAAAATGGAAGAAATGAGCAGGTACAAGAGCTGAACAGAATATTTGAAAGATCAGATCAAGAAGATAAAGTGAAATATTACAACAAAATTTGCAAAGATCTGGAGTCAGGAAACCAAAAAGGATTGCATTTCACTGTAAAGTAAACAAAAATCCTTACCACTGGGCCAATAAACAACATTCTTATAAATGGAGAAAAGATTGAAGTTGTCAAGGACTTCATTCTTCTTGGATCAACTATCAACAGTCATGGAAGCAGCAGTCAAGAAATCAAACAACGTATTGCTTTAGCCAAATCTGTTGCACAAGACGTTTTTAAAGTGTTGAAGAGCATAGATGTCAGCTTGAAGACTAAGGTGTGCCTAACCCAAGCCATGGTATTTTCAATAGCCTCATATGCATGTGAAAGCTGGACAGTGAATAAGGAAAACCGTGGAAGAATTGATGCTTTTGAGTTATGGTGTTGGAGAATATTGAAAGTGCCATGGGCTGCCAAAAGAACAAACAGGTCTGTATTGGAAGAAGTGCAGCCAGAGTACTTCTTGGAGGCTAGGATGGCCAAACTTTGTCTCTCATACTTCAGATATATTGTAAGGAGAGACCAGTCACTGGAGAAGTATATCATGTTTGATAAAATGGAGGGTCAGAGAAAAAGAGGAAGACCCTCACTGAGATGGATTGGCAAACTGGCAGCATCAGTGGGCTCAAGCATGGCTAAAATAATGACTTTGGACCATGATTGGGCAGTATTTCGTTCTGCTGTGCATATGGTCGCTATGATTTGTTACCAACTCGATGGCACCCAACAACAACCACAGTAGGATGGGTCCTAATTCAATCTGAGTGGCATGCTTTTAAAAGAAGGAAATCAATACAGAGAAAGAGATAGATAGGGCAAGTAGGACCATGTTAAGATGCATTTATAGAATCCCAATTGTTGAGTCCTTCTGACTCATAGCAAATTTGTATGGATTTTTCTGTATAGCAACATTTGAACTGCCATCCTTGCAGTTAGTTTGCTGTTAGCAGTCAGTACTTATGCCTGCGTCTACCAGAAGCTGGGAGAGCAAGGTAAGATATTCTCCTATAGCTGACAGACAAATCATGATCCTGCTGACAAGCTGAATTCAGATTCCCGGTTTTAGAAGTGTGACAATAAATTTCTGTGATAGTTTGTTTTGGTGGTGGTTGATGATTATATACCATGGAGTCAGTTTCAACTCCTAATGACTCTCTATAGCATTTCCATGGCTGTTCCATGGGAGAAAGAGGAGGCTTTCTGCTCCTGTAAAGGTTTACAGCCTCAGAAATCCTGTACAGGATTCCTATGAGTTGAACTGACTTCACAGCACATAACAACAACAACAACAAGTCTTTAGGAAGCAGAAAGCCTCAATGTTATGCTGTGGATCAATTTATACATTCCAACTGCTGACTTTTTGGTTAGCTGCCTAACTTATAACTCAGCATGCTACCAAAACTCCTTTATGTTATGGTTATTGTTTATTGTTAAGTGACATTGAGTCAGTCTAACTAATAGCAACCTTGTACAGGGTTTCTGGAGTGGCTGGTGAGCTTGAACCATTGACCTTGCCGAACAGTCTGACCTTATGGTGTAGTTCATTATCTTACAGTGCCAAACCAAGACTCCTTATGTTATGGTGTTGTTATTTTTGTTAAGTGCCATTGAGTCAGTTCCGACCCATAGTAACCCTGTATAGGGTTTCCAAGAAGTAGCTCATGAGTTTGAATCTCCGACCTTGCAGTTCAAATTACTATGCAGTCTAGTGCATTAACCCATAGCACCACACCAGGACCTAACACACATGGTGATACACCTAAACCATTTTTTGGTGAATACAAATCATTCTATATATGGTGGTGGTAGATGTGTGCCTCATCATTTTCCCAGAAAACAACTGGTAGTTTCAAATTGCTACTCAGGCTCCTTATTCTATATATAGTGATAGATATGTTGCTGAGGTTAGTCGGTTGTTGTTAGTCAGTTCTGATTCACAGTGACATTATGTTCAACGAAAAAAACAACACTCTCCATTCTGTGCCATCCTCACAGTTGTTCCATTTCAGTCCACTGTTGTTTCCACTGTGTCTGTCAATCCATCATATTGAGTGTCTTCCTCTTTTTCACTTGTTATTGTTAAGTGCCTTTGAGTCAGTTCTGAATCATAGTGACCCTGTATAGGGTTTCCATGAGCCTCTAGTGAGCATGAACCATCGCTTTGGCAGTTCAAACTAACCTCATAGGCCAGCACATAAAACCACAGCACCACACCCTCCACTTTCCTAAACATGATGTCCTCCTCTGGTGACTGATCCCTTCTGATAAAAAGTCAGAAGAATGAGTTATGAAGTCTTGCCATCCTGTCTTCTAAGGAGTAATATGGCTGCAATTCTTCCAAGGCAGATTTGCCTGTTCTCTTGCAGTCCATAGTACTTTTGTGTTCTTCATGATACTACTGACACCCTGAATTAAGATCCCCAATTCCAGAAATGTGACAATAAGTTCTGTAATATGTTGTTTGGGTGATTATGTGCCTTCCTTATTCATTGTCCAACTTCCACATGCATATAAGGCAATTGAAAATACCATGATTTGGGTCACACACACCTTAGTCCTCAAACTGATATCTTTGATGTTAAATAATTTAAAAAAGATGATGGTGGAGGTTATGCTCCATGGAGTCAATTATGACTCATAGACACCTTGTAAAGAATTTATGAGGCTGTAAATCTTTATGGGAGCAGAAAGCCCCACCTTTCCTCCCAGAGTACCCAGTAAACTCAAGTTGCTGACCTTGAAATTAACAATCAAATTTGTAACTCACTAACCACCAGCAAATCTGTTGCA
>NW_006408671.1:759002-760559 GCF_000296735.1 Chrysochloris asiatica
AAATTAGGGAGAGATAGAAATATACAAATGGGTTTCCAAAATTTTGTGGAAAAATGGAATTGAAAGATAAGGAAAATTTCCCATGAAATATTTGAAGATTATCCATATCAATTTATTCATAAACTTCCAGTCTGACTGTATAAACAGTTGCCATCAAACTGGTGAGTTGATGGAAGTCCATTTATTTCAAAGTAGTTATGTGTTTCATAGCATTTCTAATGGTTATAATATTTAGAAGTAGATTGCCAGATATCTGAGTGGATTAGAATCATCGAAGTTTTAGTTACTTACAAACTGTTTAAACCATGCATGCCACCCATACTAAATATATATGAGAGGGACTTGAAATGTTTGTGGAAAAATGGCATTAAATGATAAATGAATTTTTCTACAAACTTTCTGAGTATATTTATATTCTGTTTTCCTCTCACTACATGCACTCACTGAAAATCTAGCTACATAAGTAATGAGTACAATGCCTAACAGTCTTCCAAGTGACTAAGTGACTAGTTGGCAAATTAGAGGGACTGGAGATTCTTAAAAGGAAGGAAATCATGAAGTAGTTTTATAAATGGAAGTCATTTTCCCATCTACACATCCATCTAGAACACTATGACTTAAATTTCAAGGGAAAAACCAGGGTGAGAAAGTTTCATCTATCTAAGATGAGTCCATTTAGCATTTTACTTTTGTCTGTTGGGAAAAAGGGAATTGCATAAGAAAGGAAGAGGTATGTACTGGTCAGAAAAAGATGATAGCTTGAGAAAGTCACATTAAAAAAAACAAAAGAGAAACAAGACAAATAACATACTAAATGAGGAAAACAACGATAAAGTGAAGTTGAAATTAACTTGAAGGACCAAGGTAATCTGTGAGGGTTTCATTAAAGTGATGGAATAGTCAGAAGATTAAGGAGAAAGGAGATACTAAGTGATAGGGTAGAATTGGTAAATATTTCATTGTAGCAAGAAGGTTTTTGGAAAACTTGAATTGTAGAACAGAATATCATATATTGGAATGGTATCAACAGAAAAAAGTGAACCATTCTTAGACATATGAAGGGACTTTTACTAAAAAGATGAATTAAGGTTATAAATAAAACAAGTAAAGACAATACATAGAAACACAAATGCAGTAATATATAGGTTAGTTAACACAAGAATATTAAAACGTATAATAAATCTATTCCTAGAAACTTTGGGGAAAGAGGGTTAAATTGTAACCTAAATTCTATTCCCTTTTTTTCTCACACTTGCTTCCAGGAAAAAGTATTATCAGAGCCTGGAAATCCTCCCTCAGGATGGATTTACTTGAAAAAATTACCTCTAAAGTCATACTTAATCACCACTGAGCTTCCAGTATGCTTGCATCGCCTTTGAAGTCGCTTCAATTTATTCATGAACTTCTAGTCTGATTGTATTGTTTTTGAAGCACCATCAATTTACTAATTTCAATAATTCCTTTCTTATTCATTTAAGGAATGTCCTATATTACTGATTTCTGTTATTTCTGAATAATAGTATAATAAATCTTAACTTTTAAAAGTAACTTCTTAAT
>NW_006408671.1:760659-770227 GCF_000296735.1 Chrysochloris asiatica
ATCTCCCATTTTGTTACCTGAGGTGAGCAACCAGTCAGTTGGAAGAAAAGTTTTCTTTGGGAAACTTCCTGAATTCATGATATAAATGAATGTTTTGGCTCACTCTTTTTTTATCTTGCTTTCTTCTTTCATACTTTGACTTCTAGTTCATTAATGGTGAGAAGCTATCAACCTGATGTCTGACCTTCAAATCTTGAATTTGTCAGCTTCCACAATCCTGTAAATCAGTAGCCTGCTTTATGACCTCCTGATTTATGGTTTTTCATCCCCTGCAACCATGTGAGTCATGAGAAGCCTCCAGCCTGCCACCTGACCTATAATTTAGACAGTGAATGTGGAAGACTGTAGAAGAATTGATGCATTTGAGTTATGGTGTTGGGGGAGATTATTGAAATTACCATGGACTGCCAAAAGAACAGATAGATCTGTGTTAGAAGAAGTATAGCCAGAGCGCTCCTTGGAAGCAAGGAAGACGAGATTTCGTCTCTCATACTTCAGACAGGTTGTCAGGAGGGACTAGTCCCTGGAGAAGGATATCATGTTTGGTAAGTGGAGGGGTTGTAGAAAAAGAGTAAGACCCCCAATAAGATGGACTAGCACGGTGGTAGCAGCAATGTGCTCAGGCATAACAACAATTGTGAGGCTGACCCAGGACTAGGTAATGTTTCCTTCTGTTGTGCATAGGATGACTATAAGTCAGTGTCGACTCAATGGCACCTAACAACAGATATAATCCTCTGAAATTTCATGAGCCACTTCCTTGAAATAAATCTGTCTAGACATGCTTCACTGGTTTTGATTCTCTAGAGTAGCTAGCCTAAGACAAACACCTTTTAAAGAAAAGTGAAAGACATAAAGTTGGTCCCAGTTCAGAAAAAGTCAGCACAGTCCCTCATATTTCTTGCTATTTAAAATGTTCCTTCTTATTGTTGTTGTTGTTATGTGCCATGGAGTCGGAACCGACTCATAGCAAAATAAATTTTAAAACATGAATGCATATAAAGTTTTCATTCACTTAGCTAAAATCTCTTAGGCTTTGAAAATCATTAAAAAAGTATAAGAGAAGCTTCTGAATTTACTTACTATTAGCTCTTTATCTCCTGACATTCATAATCTTATGTGATTATGTTTTCCTAGAATAGTAACTGGGTCTGGTAACTTGTTTTTAGTTTTTAATAAATCATTTATAGCAAAAGTGATGCATTATCACTTGTAGATTAAAAACTAAAAACTAAAAAATGATAATTTCCATGTTATTTGTGCTTTCCATCTCTTACACTCTTACTTGTTCAGTCTGATGAAGAAACCAGCTGCTATGTTGTGAGTTGTCCTATGAAGAGGCCCATTTCCAAGGAGCTGAGGAGGTCTCCTGCCAACAGCCGGCAAGGATCTAGAGCTCTCATTCCAAAATGATGTGAGGAACTAAATATTGCCAACAACCATATGCATAAATTTGGAAACAGATCATGATTACTGTTGCCAAGGCTGCCACCTTCAATGCAATTTCTTCAGAGATCCAGACCTAGATAGATGCCTGACATACAAATCATAAGGTGACGTTAGGCCACTAACTAGTGTAGAAATTTATTACATAGCAAAGGATAACCAATAAACTAATAAACCTTAAAATGCATTTTAGGGGAAACAAATGTTAAAATATATTATACAAAAGAGCAAAGAGGAAATAATGTTGAGAAACTAAAATATTTCTGGGATAAACTAAGTATATTAAAGGTTGTGTAGGGGCTAATAAGTTTAATAATACTAGAGAGAGAAAAAAAGTGGAAAAGTCATTCCTAGAATCTTAGAAAAATGGAGTCCTGGTCTGGCACTGTGGGCTAATGCGCTGGACTGCAAAGTTAATTTGGACTGCAAGGTCGATGGTTCAAACTCATCAGTGACGCCTCTGAAACGCTGTATAGGGTCGCTGTGGTTCAGAACTGACTCAATGGCACTTAGTAGCAACAGCAACAACAAAATATACTAGACTCTTGACAGAGAATGTCTATTCTCCATACAAGGCCCTAGCATATTTCATTAATGTTTTCATTTCTTAGTAGGCACACAGCATGACATTATATAGTGTCCTTAAGAATGTTCCTAAAAATTATTAAATATAGCAATTATTAACTTATTATAATATTTATCTCTACAGCACAGAGTTAAGCCTCACTGTTCTTAGGGAGGACAGTTAAGATTTATTTTAAGTTATCTAAAGGAAAACATGAGTTACTTAATGTTCAGCAAAATTCTCACTTAAAAACTCTTCATGACACTGCATGACAGAGTTTCAATAATACTTATATGGGCTGTAATGTATGTTATTAATATATCATGACATTAAATAAGATAGATGCATGTATTTTACAGTTAACTGCAGTAGATTTATATATAAATAAATCTACATATGTATTTGATTTTTCTTTCATGTTATTTTGACTCATTTAAAGACAGGAATAATGCTTTCTGACAAGAAAATTTTCAAAATATGTATCACACTAAAAAACTCAGTGGATTCTCAGAAAATGCGTTATGAGGTTTTTACTAAAGTAATATGACAGTTAAAAAATATAAATAAATCAGAATCAATTCTTTAAATGTATAATTTCTTTTTTTAAAGTATAATAATTTATTGCTGTATTTGATCCTGCTGCTATTTCTATTGCTAAAACTCTTTTAGAAATATTCATCTTTAAATCCTCTTCGAAAAATAATAGCTAAAAGTATCTTAGGATGTTCCAGGTAGTATCCAAGAGGCTTAAATATGAATTCATTCATTTTACATAACAACCTTGAAGTAGATATTACTATGATCAACACATTATAGAAAAAAACCAAACAAACAAAAACTCAGAGAGTTTGGTCAAACCCACACATATTAAAAGACAGGTGGGAATTGCCCTGTTATTTCTAGCTTTAATCTCTGGATATTTAAAATATGAAGTTAGTATCCCTTTTTACGCACATTTGTTGTTTTTGTGAAGTGTCATCAAGTCAGTTTTGACTCATGGAGACCCTGCATAGGTTTTCCAAGGAGCCCATCATGAGTTTTAACTTCTGACCTTGTGGTTCAAAACAACTCTGTGGTCCAGTGCTTTCTCCTACAATGCTATACCAGGATTCTAAACAAAACTAGAACAGATTTTAGGTATATTAACAGTGATGACCCTGGTTTTTAATTTTTTTTTTATTTTTCAAGAATGACTTTGGTACTTATAAATAGGCAAACATAATTTAAAATTACATGTGGTAAGACTAAATGAATATTCATGCTTGATTTCTTAGCCATTCAAAAACTAAAATTTTAGCAATTGAGGAATTAACTGAGATTTTATGTGGCTGTCTCACAACAATTTGTAGGTAAGCAGAACCCAACATAATATTTAAGGTAGACATTATATATAAAATGAAGTAAAGTATCACCATACAAAAAAACAAAGCAAAAAACTATTACTAAGGTTTAAACTCATATATATATATGAGGCATCATTTCTTCTATGGTCTTCTTTGTTCACCGTCCAGCTTTGGCATGCATATGAGATTATTGAAAATGCCATGGTTGGTCAGGCACACCTTAGTCCTCAAGCTGACTATGCTGACTGAAATTAGTCAATTACAAAAGGATAAATATTGGATAAGACCATTATTGCAAAAGCTTAAGAAAATGTTTCCAAACTCAAAGAAACATTCTTGGATGATTACTGGTGGTGAAAGGAAGATAGAGTAATTCGCAAATTGAAGGGTAGAAAAATGGTAGCTCAGTTGACTGGAAAGGCAAGACTTGGTAGGGGGCAATTCACAAGAAGAGGGAGGGTGGCAGATGAACAATGAAGATAGGGGAATACTTAGGAAGGAATGCATGGGCTCAGTGGGATAGAGAACGTTGTTGTTAGGTGCCACTGAATATGTATTAACTCAAAGTGACCCAAAGCATAACAGAATAAAACACAGTCCAGTCCTGCATCAACACCACACCTGTTGCTACCTTTGAGCCCATTGTTGCTGCCACTGTGCCAATGCATATCATTGGAGGTCTTCCTCTTTCTCTCGAACCCTCCACTTTACCAAAATGATATCCTTCTCCAGGAGCTGGTCAAAAGTATGAGGGAGGTTGTACTTCCTCCAAAAGATTGGCTTGTTCTTTTGGCAATCTATAGTATTTTAATATTCCCTTCAACTCCATAATTCGAATGTACCAATTCTTCTATGGTTTTCCTTATTCACTGTCCAACTTTCATACATATATAGTTACTGAAAATACCAAGGTCTGGCACACCTTAATCTTCAGACTGACATCTTTGACTTTCAAAATTTAAAGAGGTCTTGTGCAACAAATTTGCCTAATGAAATACATCATTTGATTTCTTGACTGCTGCTTCCATGAGTATTGATGGTTTATACGAGCAAAATTAAGTCACTGACAACTTCAATGTTTTCTCCATTTATATGGATGTTATTTACTGGTCCAGTGGTGGAGATTTTTTGTTTTCTTTACATTGGGGTGCAATCCATACTAAAGGCTGTGTTCTTTGATCTTCATTAGGAAGTATTTTAAGTCCTCGTCACTTTCAGAAAGCAAGGGTGTATCATCTGCATATCTCAGGTTGTTACAGTGTCTTTCTTTGATCTTGATATCCCATTCTTCTTTATATGATCTAGCTTCTCAGATTATTTGCTCAGCATACAGATTGAATAAGTATGGTGAAAGAATATAACCCTGGCCCAAACCTAATTTTATACCATTCTGTATTCCATTTTTCTGTTAGAACAACTGCATCTTGGTCTATGTGCATATTCCTCATGAACACAATTAAAATTTCCAGAATACACATTCTTCAAAATATTGATGTTTTCCATAGCATTTCATGAGCTGCACAATTGAAAGGTTTTGTGTAGTCAATAAAATACAGGTAAACAGCTTTCTGGTATTCTTTGATATCAGCAATGATATCCCTCATTCCATGACATTTTCTGAATCTGGCTTAAACCTCTGGAAGTTTTTTTGTTAATGTGTAGTTGCAGCCATTTTTTAATTATCTTTACCAAAATTTTACTTGCAAGTGATATTAATGACATTGTCTGATGATTTCTGTGTTCTCTTGTGTCACCTCTCTTTGGAGTGGACATAAATATGGATCTCTTAGAGTCAGTTGGCCAAGTAGTTTTCTTTCAAATTTCTTTTCATAGATGAGTGAGGGCCTCCAGTGCTGCATTAGTTTGTTGAAATATTTCAATTTGTATTCCATCAATTCCCAGTGGTTTGCTTTTTGCCAATGACTTCAGTGCAACTTGGATTTCTTCATTCAGTATCATTGGATCTTGATCATTGCTACTTCTTGAAATGATTGAACATCAACATTTCTTTTTGGTAGAGTGACTATGTGTATCCCTTCCAATCTCTTTTGATGCTCACTGCATCTTTCAATATTTTGCCCATAGAAAATCTTTCAATGGTTCAAGTCAGGCTTGAATTTTTCACTAGTTCCCTCATCTTGACAAATGCTGAGTGTGTTCTTCCCTTTTAGTTTTCAACTTCCAGGTCTTTTTATGTTTTGTTATAATATTTGATTTTGTCTTCAGCTTTCTTTTGAAATTTTCTTTTCAGCTAATTTACCTCCTTATTTATTCGATTTGCTTTAGTATTTCTACCCTAGAGAGCAAATTTCAGAGTCTCTTCTGATATCCATTTTGGTATTTTATATTTTTCTTGTCTTCCTAAATTCTTTTTCCCTTCATTCTGTTTGATGGTTGTGATGTCATCCCACAATTCTTCTGCTCTCCAGTCTTTACTGAATAATGCATGGAGTCTGTTCTTGACATGGTTTCTAAATTCGGGTGGGATACGATCAATGTCATATTTTGGCTCTTGTGGACTATACTAGCTTTAATTTTCTTTAGGTTCAGGCTGAACTTGCATATGAGCAATTGATGGTCTGTTCCTGGTCTTGTTTTGTTGATGATATAGAGTTTTTCCACTGTCTCTTCCACATATGTAGTATATTTGACTTCTGTGTGCTTCATCTTGTAGGGCCTTGTGTAGTCATCTTTTATATTGTTTAAAATAGGTTTTGCAATGAAGAAGTAAAATTCTTTCATGTGATCTCCAGCTTGTTTCTATCACCAAGGCCATATTTTTCATCTACTCAACCTTCTTTCTTTACAACCATTCCATTCCATTCACTAGCAATTATCAGGTAGCTCAGTTGACTGGAAAGGCAAGACTTGGTAGGGGGCAATTCACAAGAAGAGGGAGGGTGGCAGATGAACAATGAAGATAGGGGAATACTTAGGGAGGTATGCATGGGCTAAATGGGATAGAATTAAGTAGTGATTTATAAACAACCTTGGAACAATGGTATTCTTTGATACAGGGATCAAGACATTGTCTGAATCGATAAAGGAGTAGAAAAACTGTTTAGTTGTTTGGCTGTCTTCTGGATATTTTTTCTCCTGCCCAAATTACTGTAAAATAACATTAATGTGGGATAGAAATGAATATTGAGAAGTATGATAACAGAAAGTTTTTAAACCTATCTTCAGTCTGAAATTGATTGGATTTGCTAAAAGGTTTTTTAGTATTTATAGGGAAATAGGCTTCTTGGTAACCCTTTGTATGGTATGGGGTCTTAGATGGAATCCTGAACCCCACCCAGAACCTTCTTAATTGGGACATTTCCACTTGAAAAGACATGCTGACCAGTATAGAACTGCTGAGAGAACAGAAGATTTTTATTGAAAGCAAGACTTTCCCATAAAAAAAAGCAGACTATCTGTTAGAATTTTAAGAAACCTGTTTGCTTTAGAGGCAAGAAACGTCAGACCACCAGGGAAAATCCCCTTCTATGACATAAATTCAAAGGGAACCCACAGGCAGTCTAGTATGCTTGCTGGTGACCACTTTGGTCTACTTTTGAGTGGAAGGTGGGGAAATGTAGCTCTGAAGTAGGGCTGAGTTTGGTCAGATTCTATTAATGCTTGCTGGTCTTGAGATGAGACAAAGAAGAATAAGGCCTGGCTGGTCTGAATTTTGGAAAGATCTGTGAACTCCTGAGACTAGGGGAACAGACTTAGTTACTGGGGTTTAGAGCTAAGAGTGAAGCGGCCAGCTGGTTTGAAGTTCAGGGAGGCAAGCATGAACTCCCAGACTTACACCTAGAATCCATTTGATCTAGTTTGGATTGCTAGCTGAGAAGAGCTCGATGCTGGATACTATGAACAAGTGTAAATTGCTACGATTTGATAAACTGGACCTTTACTTATGGAAGCAGTTGCTCAAAATTACAACTGGAATGGAAAGATTCTTCATATCAAGGAACAAGCTTGTTTTCTCAGTGCACTGGGTTGATGTTGTTGCTGATTTGTGAAGTGAATTTAAGTTGGTTCTAAATCATAGCAAACCTGTATAGGGTTTCTAAGTAGTGGCTGGTGAATTTAAATCACTGACCTTTTGGTTATAATTGGCCATTAAGTCTAGTGCATTATCCATCAGCATCACAACAGAACTGGTAATTCATACATTGGCTATCAAAAAATGGGTTTAGAAAGGTATGATGTATTTGGCTTACAAACTTTCATGAGTGTTCTTAGTTTCAGAACAAAGAAGTTAAGTTAGAATCCCCACTGATTAGTTTTCTTTTTTTCCAGATGACTCTGGTAAAAAGGGATGGTGATGATGGTGATAGGAGTATAAGATTCAATTGTGAGTAATTGTTAGCAGGATTAATTGTGATTGTCACAACTGTAACTGTGGAAAAGAAGAGTATTTAATCTTTCATTTAAGGAACAGATGATCCCAGGACATTAATAAGGAAAAGGATCTTATCTAGAAAAGCACCAACAGCAGAGCTAGTGGCAGAAGTGATGGCATGGGGAGATAGAGCAGCTGCATTTTCTAGGCCTGTGAAGTAAGGGTGTATGACTCTGGTCAGGATTTTAGCTTGCAGAATATGATCTTTGGATATTTAAATGAATATGTGTTTTTGTTTTGTTTGTGTACGTCGAATGTTTTTGCTTTGTTCATTTGTGAAATATAAGATGTGAAAGGGAGGAAGTAGGATCAATGTTGTTGCAGGGAGGGGAATGTAATCTTTGAAATGAAATAGTGTATGGTATGTTGAATGTAAAGTTGATGATCCTGTCTATTAACTTTCACTCAATTCACTATATATATATATATATATATATATATATAATGTTGTTTGTTTTGTTTTTATCAAAGGATTAACTTGGTTGGACTAAATCTCAGACCTCTGCAGTTGGGAACAGGTGAATTCTTCAGTACTTTTAATTTCTGGTTGGTTGCTATATTCAAATCCACTGGGTCTTCCCAAAATATATTTTGCTCCTAGCCTAGGATTTGAGGTGATTTTAAATGCAGGTTTATGGATTTATCTCTTTGGAGATTCCTTCCTTTCCAGCATTCCCTCCCTATTTTTCTATTTGGTTTTCCAATCCTAAACTTTGTCTTCTGACTCTTCATGCCAATAAGGCTGTCTTCCTGCTCCAGAGCTTGTGCACTCTGTCAGAGAGCCAAAAACTCATAAAGATCACTCCTGAGTTTGTCATTCTTCAAATGATAGACTACTTTCTACTTCTATATTTCTTTACTGCCTTAGTTCACTGAAATAACTTGTTTCTATAATTGCTATCTGTCAAATAGGATGCTTTACAATGACTAAAAGGGAAGACTATTGTTCATTGCAGTGTCACTGCTTGCCCAATGAACAAACAAATGTGACCAGGAAGAAATACCTTCAGAATATTACTTAGAAATGTGGATGGTAAAACTTCTTGTTAGGTGCCATTAAGTAGGTACTCTCTCATATGCACAACAGAAAGAAACACTGACTAATCCTGTGCTAACCTCACAATCACTGCTATGTTTGAGGCCAATTTTGCTGCCACTGTGACAGTCCATCTCATTGGGGGTCTTCTTCTTTTTCTCCAGTCCTCCATCTTATCTAACATGATATCCTTCTACAGTGCCTGATCCTTCCTAATAATATGCTCAAAGTATCAAAGGTAGAGTCTGGTCATCCTGGATTCCAAGTAGAATTTTGGCTGTTACTTCTTCCAACACAGTCTGATTTTTTTTTTGATAGTCCATGAAACGGACTCAACAGCACTTAACAAAAACAACAAGACAACATGATACTTTGAATATTCTCCTCCAACACCATATCTCAAATGCATCAAGTCTTCTATGGTATACCCTATTCACTGTTCAACTTTCACATGCATATGAGGTTATCAGTAATATCATGGCTTGGATAAGATACACCTTAGTCCTCAAACTGATGTCTTTGCTCTTCAACACTTTAAAGAGGTCTTCTGCATCAGATTTGCCTAATGAAATACGTTCTTTGATTCCTTGACTGCTGCTTCGATGAGTGTTGAGGGTTGATCAGCAAAATGAAATCTTTGACAACTTCAATCTTTTCTCCATTTATATGGATGTTGTTAATTCATCCAGTGGTGAGGATTTTAGTTTCTTTGCATTGAAACATGGGTTCTTCCGTGCAACCCATACAGAAAGCTGTGGTCTTTGATCTTCATCAGTAAGTATTTT
>NW_006408671.1:771685-772860 GCF_000296735.1 Chrysochloris asiatica
TAAAGTCAATCTTGAAGATACAAAGTAGAAGTAGAGCCTGCGGGACCTTCATTTTCTGATGGAGCACAACTCAAAATAATGAGAAACAAATATAAACATTAATAATAATAATAATAAAAAGACAAGGAATCCACGAAAAATGAATCTAGGAAAATTGGAAATTTTCAAAAATGAAATGGAATGTAAAAACACCAGTATCTTAGGCATTAGTGAGTTGAAATGGACCGGTATTGGCTATTTTGAATCTGACAATAACATGTTTTACTATGGTGGGAATGATAAATTGAAGAGGAATGGTGCTGCATTCTTTGTCAAAAAGAGTATATTCAGATCAGTCATGAGTTATAATGCTGTCTGTGATAGGATAACATCCATGCACCTACAGGGAAGACCAGTTAATACCACTAGTATTCAAATTTATGCACCAACCACTAAAACTAGTGAGGATGATATCAAGGAATTATTCTTCAATCTGAAATTGATGAAACATGCCATCAAGATATATTGATAATAGGTTGTGATTGGAATGCAAAGTTTGGAAAATAAGAGGAAGGATCAGTAGTTGGAAAATATGGCATTAATGAAAGAAATGATGCTTGAATTCTCATGATAGAATTCTACAAAATCAATGATTTGTTCATTTCAAATACCTTCTGTAGACAGCATAAGAGACGATTATACACATGGACCTCACCAGATGGAATACACAGAAATCATGACTACATGTGCGGAAAGAGACAATGTAAAAGATCTATCTCATCAGTCAAAACAAGGCCAGTGGCAGATTGTGAAACAGACCATCAATTGCTCATATACAAAATCAAACTGAAGTTGAAAAACTGAAAACAAGTCCACAAGAGCCAAAATATGACCTTGAATATATCCCATATGAATTTATAGAGATCATCTGAAGAACAGATTTGATACGTTAAATGCTAAAAACCGAAGATCAGAAGACTTGTGGGATGACATCAAGAACACATCATACAGGAAGAAAGCAAAAAGTCATTAGAAAGACAAGAAAGAAGAAAAAGATTAAAATGGATGTCAGAAAAGACATGAAAACTTGCCTTCCAGTACAGAGATGCTATAGCAAATAGAAGAAATGAGGAGGTACAAGAGCTGAACAAAATATTTCAAAGTTCAGCTTGAGAAGACAAAGTCAATACTATACT
>NW_006408671.1:774265-775720 GCF_000296735.1 Chrysochloris asiatica
CAGCCAGAGAGCTCCTTGGAGGTCAAGATGGCCAAACTTCGTCCCTCATATTTTGGACATATTGTCAGGAGGTACCAGTCACTGGAGAAGGATATCATGTTTGCTAAGGTGAAAAAATAAAAGTCAGAGAACAAAAGAAGACCCCCAGCGAGGTGGATTGGCAAAGTGGCAGCATCAATAGGCTCAAATTGACAATTGTGAGGTTGGTCCAGGATCAGGCAGTATTTCCTTCTTTTGTTCAGAGAGTCGCTATGAGTCAGTACCTACTCGACAGCACCTAATAACAACAATAGCTACTTCCAAATGCTTAGGCAATGTAAACCAATATAACATTATGATAAACTGAGAATAACTTGAAGTTGTCAAAGACTTCATTTTGTTTGAACCCACCATGAACACTTATGTAAGCAGGAGTCAAGAAATCAAATTACATAATGCATTAGGCAAATCTACTGCACAAGCACTCTTTAAAGTGTTCAAGAACAAAGATCAACTGGTGGATTAAATTGTGATTGACCCAAGTCATGACATTTTTAATAGCCTCATATACATATGAAAGCTGGGCAATGAATAAGCAATATTGTGGAAGAATTAATACATTCGTGTTATGGGGTTGGAGAAGAATATTAAAAGTACTATTGAATGCCAGACTAATAAACACATTTATCCTGGAAGAAGCACAAAGAGAATGTCCTTAGAATCCAAAATGGTCAGACATTATCTATCATACTTTTGACAGATAATCATGAGGGACCAGTCCCTGTAGAAGGACATTGTGCTTTATAAAGTGGAGAGTTAGTGTAAGAGAGGGAGACCCTCAATGAAATGGATTGACCCTGGGGCACAGCAATGAGCTTAAGCAAACCAATGATTGTTAAGGACTAAGAAATGTTTCATTCTGTTGTTCATAAGATCACTATGAGTAAGAACTCAGTAAGTGGTACCTAACAAAAATGATTACATATACACATATACACACACATAAATATTTGTTCTTGTTAATTTTGTTGTTGTCGAGTTAATTGTGTTGTGTTATTGTAATTTGTGTTATTGTTATTGTTGTGTTATAGTTAATTGTGTTGTCAAGTCAATTTTGACTCATAAAGACACTGTATAAGGTTCCCTAGGAGCATCTTTTGAATTTGAACTGCCAACATTGTGGTCCAGTGTATCCTTCAGTGCTACACCAGGACTCTCTCTCTCTCTATGGTGGTGGTAGTGTCCAGGACTCTCTCGTGCGCGCTCTATGGTGGTGGTAGTGTGTGTGAAGTTGGTTCTGACTCTTAGTTCCCCTTTAAGGGATCAGAAAGCTTCATTTCGCCACCGCAGAACTGTTTGTAGTTTCAAACTGCAGACCTTGATGTTAGGAGCTAGAATTGTAACCACTACACTACCAGAGCTCACTCGCTTTCTCTAAATATTGTTGTTGTTGTCAGGTGCCATCGAGTCGGAACC
>NW_006408671.1:776549-783812 GCF_000296735.1 Chrysochloris asiatica
ACAACAACAACAACAATATATATATACATATACATTCATGTTTGGTAAGGTGGCGGGTCAGAGAAAATAGAGGAAGACCCCAGCAACATGGATTGGCAAAGTGGCAGCATCAATGGACCCAAGCGTGGCAACAATAGTGAAGTTGGCCAAGGATCAGGTAGTGTTTCGTTCTGCATGCATAAGGTCGCTGTGAGTTGGTACCAACTCAATGGCACCTAACAACAACAACACATATATATAAATATATATGTGTTGTTGTTGTTATATGCCGTGGAGTCGGTTCCAACTCATAGCGACCCTGTACAGGATTTATGAGGCTGTAAATCTTTATGGGAGCAAAAAGCCTCATCTTTTTCCAGTGGAACAGCTGGTAGTTTTGAAATCCTGGCCATGAGATTATCAGCCTAATTCGTAACCACTATGCTACCAGAGCTTCTTAAATATTTATGACACACAGAATTCTGGTGTGGCACTGCTGCTTAATGCGTTGGACTGCATAATCAGTTTGAATTGCAAGGTTGGCAGTTCAAGCTCACCAGCCACTCCTAGGAAACCCTATACAGGGTCACTTTGGGTTGGAACAGACCCTACAACACTTAACAATAACAGTAACAAATACACATATATGTTGTTATGTGCCATCGAGTGCCTCCAGTGGCTGGTGGTTTTGAATTGCTGACATTGCTGTTAGTAGTCCATTACTGAATTCTACAGTGTGATGGTTCTGTTCTGGAAACATTGGTCTGTGAACCACAAGCTTGGCAGTTCAAGTTTCTATGAGAGAAAGATGAGGCTTTCTGCTCTCACAAAGATTTAATGCCTCAGAACCCTTATACAAGGTCTCTATGATTTAGTTGATTCAAAGGCAATTAACAACAATACATATATATAAAACAGTAAATATATATAGTAGTTTATATATACATACATATATGTAGTAAAATGTATACAAGTATGTACATATTTTAACTTAGGGTCCAACAGTCACAATCTTGTCTGTAGCTTTTTTGTCAATCATGATTTTTCTATAGGTTACTTCAAACAATTAAACATTGATAAGTAGCTGTACTATGATTATATAAATAATATTTATTGTTAAAGCTAATTAATGTAATTGGATCAACTTCCATCTGCTTTCTTCTGGGAATTTCTCCAAACATTTTTGTATATCCTTACCATTTTGTGCTTCCATGAGTTTAGTATTTTATTTCTTATAGCGTATTTTCTGTGCATTCAATACAACATTTTGAGAATGAAGCAACCATATGTCAGTTTGAGACAGAATCACTTTTTTGTATACATGATTTTGTTTGTTTTTATTCCCTAAACCACTCAATTATTCAGCTATAGATAAAGAAACAAAACACTTAGACTGTTGTTCTTAAGTTCCTTCGAGTCAGTTCTAACTCATAGTGACTCTATATGGTTTCTAAAGAGCGGCTGGTGAATTTGAGCTGCCAATCTTGCAATTCATACTGACCTTGAGGTCCAGTGATTTATCCCACTGTGCCAAACCAGGACAAACATTATTTTGTTTGTTTATTTTTATTCCCCCAATCACTCAACTATTCAGCTATAGATAAAGAAACAAACACTTAGACTGAGATTTATAAATGTTTTCTGTTTTACCTTTAAAATTGCTAACTTTTTTCAAATATACCTTGCCTTATAATCAGCAAAGAAAGCAATAATGCAATTAGAAATTTCTTTATCTAATATATTTTTCAATAAAAATGCTCTTAAAAGTCAATTATCTATGTTGTTGTTGTTAAGTCCTGACAAGTCAGTTCAGACTCCTAGTGACCCTTTACAGGGTTTTTAAAGAGCAGCTGGTGGATTTGAACTACTGAACTTGTGGTTCGCAGTCCAGTGCTGATCCTATAATGACACATCAGGAGTCTTATATGGTATCTGAAATTCCAGTAAATTTATTCCTGAATTCACTATTTGATAGAAAGTTTAGATTTTGCCAATATTTCTTTTTCATTTTTAAAATCAGCTTATATATTCACGGACTATATTACTGTGTCTTCCTTCAGCTTGCTTTCATAGTTTCAAATTTGCTTAGTATTGTCTAAAAGAAACATCTATCAGAGACTAAGAAAGTTAAAGAGGGCAATGTAGGGGAAACATATGGGAAAGAGGGTAGATGATAGTTAGTAATCAGACAACGATCCAGTGACTTATTGCAGCTTCACTAACTTGTTCAACTTTGATAATAAGCTTTATGTCAAGGTTGGTGATCCTTATACGGGAGTCCCTTAGAAATCTAGTGGAATTTTGATTGAACTAGAAAATAAATTAACAACACTAAAAGATGGATATCTTAATACCTTGTGAGGATGGTAGTATTGTCAACTGTTAGATGATTGTTTAATTTTGTTGGAAGTATAAAGTTATAGGATGGAATTTTAAATATATTTACAAAGATGTGTATATATATATATATATATATATTGTATAGCAGAGGAATGGACTAGGTCAGCTACTTAGTATTGCCACTACATCCAAATCCACTTTTCTCTATCTGCTCTGTAATTCAGGAACACTGAATTAATAGTTTGTTTTGTTATTGTATATATATGAAATGATGTCATGAGGAGAGAAGAAATAACTTGCTTTCTCTTCTTGATTTTTTTTTTTTTTTTTTTTTTACTGTTGTCCAACCATTAACAATCAAATTCTCACCCTTAGATTATTTGGGGATTTTTTAGCATTAGTCTCATCAATGTTCTTCTAGAATTACAATGACTGGAATTAGCTGTAATATATGTGAGCAAGAAAAAAAAAAAGAAAGAAAGAACAAAAAAAGGACTGGTTGAGAAATATATTCATTGATAAATTAAGAACAAATTAAAAAATAATTAGCTTTCCAAACTCCAGGACATCTGATTCATCATAGGTTCGTCTATACAGCCACGTGCTGCAAAACTTCTGTTTAAGCAATGCTCAACCACATTTATATTTGTGGTCCCATAATGTTAAAATAAGTTAAGATCAGAAATCCCCATCAAAGAATGGGACCTTTAATTGTTAGAAGATTTATTTAATTTTGCCAGCTATTAGTATTTAAGTATTTAGTATATAGCAAATGGAATAGCTTCCCTGTGAAACATATGTATTTCATGTCACTTGTATACAAAGAGATAGTTCTGCTAGGCATATAATGGTACAATAACATATAATCTATAATACATATGTCTTGATAGTCATCATTAATGACTATTTCATTGGCTTATGCATATATTGCACTTTTTTCTTACTTTTTTCTTATCTTGTAACTGTGTATACTGTGACTCTTAGGCAGCAGTATCCAATCTTGAGTATCATGTGCCTCAAGGGTTGTTGTGTAGTTTTCTTTAAAAAATATTACCACAAAGTTCATCATGTCTCCCAGATATAGTCAAACCAATGCTAAGTGATAGCACCAGCAAAAGGTAAAGGAGAAGTATCAGTTTGGAAAAGAAACAATGGGTCAGTAAACAGCACAAAGTGAAATCAGTGAATGCTATTTCTTGCAGTTCAGACAGGTTGTATTTAACAAGGAAGCACAGTGGTTCCATACAATAAGCACTGGACTGCAAACCACAAAGTAAATGGTTAGAGCCCAACAATTGCTCCTCAGGAGAAAGATGAAGCTTTCTACTCTGATGAATAATTAAAGCCTCAGAAATCCTATACAGTCAATATCAATCAGAACCAACTTGATGGCACTTAACAAAAAGCATGAAGGTTTTCAAACACAAAGATAACATTCTCTAAGCTGTTAAAGCATCAATCTCACTGAAAGCTTGTTGTTGTTAAATGCTGTTGAATCTGTTCCAACTCAAATCCCTACTATAGGGATTTGGAGGAGTGGCTGATGAGCTTGAACTACCAACCTTTCAGTTAAAACTGATCTTGTAGTCCAGTGCTTTAACCCCAGTACCACACCAGGACTCCTACATGGCTATAAAAAAGAAAAGAAGTAAAAAGAAAAATGAGATAAGCATATATGAGATATGGAGAAATTGCTAATGATTTTTGTGGAAGACCAAATACAAAAACAAATTCCTCTTTGTACTTTGACAATCACTGTTAAGGCATAAAGCCTGTTCAATAAAGATGCTTAAATAAAATCAGGACCAGACTACAATATGGTGTTTGCACAAAGTGGAAATTATATAGAGTTCATTTCACAGAATATATCAGTCACACTCATGGAAACAACAGTCAAGAAATCAAAGTATTTCGTTAGGCAAATCTGCTGCACAAGACCTCTTTAAAGTGTTTAAGAACAAAGATGTCAGTTTAAGGATTAATGTGCGCTTTCAATTGCCTCATTCACATGTGAAAGTTGGAGAATGAATAAGGAAGACCTAGAAGAATTGATGGATCTCAGTTATGGTGTTAGTGAAGAATATTGAAAGTACCATGAACTACCAGAAGAAAAAACAAATCTGTGTTGTAAGTAGTACAACCAAAATCTCCTTAGCAGCCGGAATGGCAAGACTTTATCTCTCATACTTTGGATATGTTATTAGGGGGACAAGACACTGGAGAAGTACATCATACATGGTAAAGTGGAGAGTCAGTGAAAAACATCCTCAAAGATATAGATGGTCACAGTGGCAGCAACAATGATCTTAAATATAACTACAACTCTGAGGACCATGTAGTATTTTGTGGTTAGGGCTAATATTAGTCTGAACTGACTTAGATGGCACCTAACAACACTAATATTAGGCAGATCAAGCAGTGCTTGACTATGGAGTCCTGGTGTGGCACTGTGGGATAAAACAATGAATCTCAACGTAGGTTTAAATCACAAAGCTGGTGCTTGAAACTCACCAGTTGCTCCATGGAAACCCCATACAGGGTCACTATGAGTCCAGACCAACTTAACAACAACAACAACAACATCAGGCACATTAAGCAGTGCATGGCTATATATATTAGGAAAACAAAAAATAAGCATACATAAAGTCTTCAAAGATACTATGATTAATGATAAGGAGCCGTGGTGTTACTTTTGGCTAAGAATTGGTCTACTAGCCTCAATACCAGCAGTTCAAATCTACCAGAGGGAGAAAGGTGAGGTTCCAGCAGTTCAAATCTACCAGAGGGAGAAAGGTGAGGTTCTCAGCTCTCATAAAAATTCACATACTCAGGGACTCTGTATAGGGTTGCTATGAATCAGAAAAGACTTAAGGGGAGTAGGGTATGATTGAAGGCAAATAATGAGATGGTGGGGTGCTGGTGTGGTGCTGTAGGATAAGCATGCCTATGCAAGGTCAGTTTGAGCATCAAAGTCAGTGGTTCAAACTCACCAACTGTTCCACCAATACAGGGTCGCACAACAATGAGATGATATAGGTCTTTGTGTTTAGGGATATTTTTAGAAGTTATGCTTTTATGACTTCTTTTTGTTTTGCATTATAATTATAAAAAACCTTCACAAGGGATACTAAAAAGTCAAGTTATATGATCACTGGCAGAGAAGTATATTTAAGTTAAACCAAACATTTAGTTTGAAATTATTTTTATATGATATTTATAGTAAAATTTTCCACTGTTGCTAGGTGCTAAATGGGAGGGAAGGAAGGATAAATCGTTGTTGTTGTTGTTAATTGCCATCAAGTCGGTACCAATTGATAGCAACCCTGTGCACAACAAACAAAACACTGCCTGGCCCTGGACCAACCTCACAATTGTTGCCACACTTGAGCCCACTAATGAGGCCACATTGCTAATCCATTTCGTTAGGGTCTTCCTCTTTTTCTCTGACCCTCCACCTTACCAAACTTAATATTCTCCTCCAGAGTCTGGTCCCTCATGACAATATGTCCGAAGTATGAGAGATGAAGTTTGAACATCCTGTCCTCTGAAGACCATTCTGGCTGGACTTCTTCCAACACAGATCTGTTTGTTATTTTGGCAGCCAATTGCACTTTCAATATCCTCCTCCAACACCATAACTCAAAAGCATCAATTTGTCTTCCTTTTTCATTGACCAGCTTTCACATGCATGTGAGGTTATTGTAAATACCATGGCTTGGATAAGGTGCACCTTTGTCCTCAACTAAAGCTGACATCTTTGCTCTTCAACACTTAAAAATGGTCTCCTGCAGCAGATTTGCCTAATGCAATATGTCATTTGATTTCTACTTACCTTTGGTAAATACTTCCTTTTTGATCTTAATGGTTGAACATTCTATAGTCAGAGTCAAAGATTTAAGAGTCTCTTGGTTTTCTCCTGCAGCTGAAAGAATTACAAAATAGCAATTTGAGGTCTAGTATTCTTTTTTTTTTTTTTTCAATTTCAATTGACTTTGTTTTTCTCATTCCCCACCCTCACCCCTACTCATCCTGTAACCATCACAGAATGTTTCATTTCACAAGAAAATATTTTCTTAAATTTTTATAACAGAGACCTCATTCAATATTTGTCCTTTTGTGATTGACTAATTTCCCTCACCATAATGTCTTCCAGGTTCATCCATATTGTGAATGCTAAATTTGCCAGCACAATTTTTTGACCACCACTCATCTGTTCAGTTTGTCGTACTGTGGTGGCTTGTAAGTTGCTGTGATTCTGGAAGCTATGCCACAGGTATTTTAAATACCTGTAGGGTCACCCATGGTGCACAGGTTTCAGATGAACTTCCAGGAAAAGAAAGACTAGAAAGAAGGAGAGACAAACTACTTCTGATGGAAATTATTCTGGAGATAGCATGATAGATTTCTGTAAAACCAATGATTTGTTCATTTCAAGACCTTCTTTTGACAGCATAAGAGATGATTGTACACATGGACCACACCAGATGGAATACACAGAAATCAAATTGACTACATCTGTGGATAGAGATAGTGGAAAAGCTCCATATCATCAGGCAAAACAAGACCAGGGGCAGACTGTGGAACAGACCATTAATTGCTCATATGCAAATACAGACTGAAGCTGAAGAATATGAAAACAAGTCCACAAGAGCCAAAATGTGAAATTGAAAATATCCCACCTGAATTTAGAGATCATCTGAAGAACAGATTTGATAAATTAAACATTAAAGACCAAAGACCAGAAAACTTGTGGGATGGCATCTAGAACATCATATAGGAAGAAGGCAAAAAGTCATTAATGGAGTAGGAAGGGCTTGATAATGGATAAGGTAGAGGTTCAATGAAGTTAGCCGTCAACAATACCACAGAATATCAGGTGAAGAAGATTCAGGGCAGAAGCTCTAAAACTCTGAACCACATATCTAGGAATATTTAAAATGTTTG
>NW_006408671.1:784471-785651 GCF_000296735.1 Chrysochloris asiatica
TATAAAACACCAAATCCAGGCAAGAACCAATACCAAATGCCATACACCAAGGAAGCAGACAACACGTGTGAAAGTTACTCTGAGTCAAGTAATAAGAAGAGTGAAAAGGAAAGTCCATATCTTGATCACATCTTCCTGAAGGTAATCAGAAAGCATAAAAAATATAAAACACATACTCAAGTAAGTATTAAGCCACAGATAAACACTAAACATGTCCAAGAAGCAAAAGCAGATGACCATATCAGCACATGTACCAAAACAAGATAAAATGTCTGAGACAAATGACCTAGAAGTAGACCTGGACTCCATTCTGGAAGGAGGGCAGGCCTTGGAAATGCCTGACAAGGTATTCAGACAAATAATAATAAAATGTTTCAAAACACTTTGCAATGGAGTTGAGAAAAACAAGGAAGATATCAGGAAAGTGCTACAGGAACAATCAAATAAGATACATACAACATTGGAAACAATTCAAAACCTACAGAAAGAGGTACAAATGAAAAATAATAGAATATCAGAAATAGACAATACAATGAAAGGGCAAAGAATAGATTAGAAGAGATGGAAGGCAGAACTATTGAGCTGGAAGACAAATCTCTCAATACCACTAAGATAGAAGAGCAAAAGGAAAGAGGATAAAAATATCTGAAGAAGGTCTAAGATTCACATTAGAAACATGAAGAGGAATAACTTAAGAACTATCGGCATTCCAGAACAAGAAGAATGACACAAGTCCACAGAGGAAATAGTTGAAGAACTGCTGGAAGAAAATTTCTCTATCATCCTGAAAAAATGAAATGATAAACATTCAAGAAACTCAATGAATCCTAGGAAGGATAGACCCCAAAATAAATTCACTGAGACTTATCATAATCAAGCTCTCCAAAATCAGAGATAAGAAGACACTCCTGAAAGCAGCTAGGGAAAACAGAAGCGTTATATAAAAAAATGCAAGCAAGTCAGATTAAGTTCAGGTCTCTCAGCAGAAACCATGCAAGCAAGAAGGCAATGGGGAGACATATATAAAACCTTGAAAGAAAACAAAACCAAAACTGTTTACCAAGAATCCTTTACCCAGCAAAGCTATCAATCAAATATGATGGTGTAATCAAAACATTCCAGGATAAACAGAAGCTAAGGGATTTTGCCAAAACCAACCCTGAACTACAAAAAATCCTAA
>NW_006408671.1:801142-803216 GCF_000296735.1 Chrysochloris asiatica
TGTTAGGATCATATTCTCTGAAACTAGAGAGAGTTTTTACTTCTTTCTTGCCAATTTGGTTGCCTTTAATTTTCCTTTCTTTCCTTATACCTCTGACTGAGACTTCCAACACAATATTGAATAACAGTGGTGATGAAGGCCTGTTTCTTGTTTGTAATGGGAACACTTTCAGTTTCTCTCCATTGAGAGTGATGTTGGTGGTTGGTTTTATACATATGCTGTAATTATATTGAGGAATTTTCCTTCAGTTCATACTTTGTTTATATCAGGACTGTGTGTTGGATTTTGTCAACTGCCTTTTATGCATCCATTGATATGACTATGTGGTTCTTTTCCTTTGTTTTTGAATTTCTTTTTTTATTTATATGGTGGATTTTACATTGCTTTTTCTAATATTGAACCATCCTTGTATCCCTTGTATGAATGCTGCTTCCTTATGATGTATTATATTTTTGACATGTTGTTGAATTTTATTGGCTAGGATTTTGTTGAGAATTTTTGCATGGGTGTTAATGAGGGATATTGGTCTATAATTTTCCTTTTAAGCATTGTCCTTTCTCAGTTTTCATATGAGGATTGTGCTTGTTTTATAAAATAAATTCAGAAGTTTTTCATCCTTTTCTATATTCTGGAATATTTAGAGTAGAATTGCTGACAGATCTTCTCTGAATGTTTGTTAAAATTTTCCAGTAAATCCATTTGGGACTGGACTTTTTTGGTTAGAGGTTTTTGATGACCTGATTAATTTCTTCTTTTGTTACTGATTTGTTCAAGTTTTCATCTTCACTCTGTGCAAGTTTAAGGAGGTTTCACAAATGATCATGATGGTCATGATCATCTAGCTTAGCGTTTATCAGTCAGTCTCCTTCTCTAACTGTCCCTTTTCAGCTTCTCCTCCCACCAAGGAATCAATCAATTTCTCTATACTTTCTTCTGAAGTTCAGGGCTCAAGGATTTTCATCTGTGTCTATTTTATTTGGTCTCTCTGTAGTGAATTTTCCTAGTCTGCCTTCTTACCAGAATTCATGATATAGTATTCTTCTGAATTTTAAAAATCATTTAAAAAGCATAAAGATAATTTTTTGCCCACAATTTGCACTAAAACAGATTTTGACCCTGGAGATACAATTTTTCATTCCTGCAATAGAGAATACAATTTAAAAACAAAAATCCATAAAACCAACACATAAGTAAATGTATAAATGAATAAAAATCATCTGAAACAGAGTCAAGTACATAATAATCATCAAATTTTTTTTTCAATTTATCTTTTCCCCTATATTTCAGATTTCACTCAGTATACTCAAGTCTATGCAACTTTAAAATTTTAGTTAACAGTTAAGAATGACTATAAGAACACATCCCAAGTACATTTTGTGATATGAATTTACTTGATTTAGCTTTTCTATCAAACTCTTTTTAACTACCATGTAATGATAGGGTGCTTTTCAACTCATAAATACCCTATGCACAACATAGAGACATATGCAGCAGAAACAGTGATATAAAAGTCAATTGCTTCTGTCCTCCTTTGACATTCTTTTGAAATGGTGAAAACACTTGTAAATTAATATTTTGGACTTTTTATGAAACATTAAGAACACAATTGAAGTATTTCCTTGATAATATTATTTCCTAATTAAGAATATTTGACTCCAATAAAGACTGTAACTCAGCTAAATTTTTGGACTCCTGATGGGACATTCTAGAATCAGCTCTGGGCTGCAAACCATAGGATGGCAGTTCAGAAGCCCTAAGTAGGGTTAATATGAATTCAGACTGACTCTACAACACTTAGAAACAACAACAATTTTTATTTTAAGCTAGTTGCTCATAGGTGGAAGTTTGTGTGAAGATAAATACTTCAGTCATGAAAACAAAGGTTAAAATATCAAACAGTGTTTTATATAAATCTGTAATGAATGGTTTAAATTTTTATACTCTTCATTCTGGAGATACATCAAACATTCACATATTTGAAATATTTCTGTTGAATACAAATAATATATAAATTCAAAGAGTTATATTTCTCAAGCTGGGGGAACTAAAGAAAAAATTCAAACCTCGACTTTCG
>NW_006408671.1:804816-816923 GCF_000296735.1 Chrysochloris asiatica
TTCATTCTGCTGTGCATGGGGTCGCTATGAGTCAGTTCCGACTCGATGGCACCTGACAACAACAACAACAAGTGTATGATATTTATATGCATATTAGTTAGATTGTTCTACAAGTGAATACTTTTTAGAGAAGTAAATATGATTTGATGATATCAAATTTAATCTATTTGTGTACTTGTATATTATTCTGTTCCTCCTTCTGTAAAAATAATACTAAATGAAATCTTAAATGAAAAGTACATTTCTAAAACATGCCTTAGAATTTGAAAATAATTACTTGACTAAGAAACTGACTCACTTCACATACGAAAATATTTACTTTCTATATCTTCCCAAAATACTTTCTTATTATTAAATATATGAATGTAGACACATATAAAACACTCGCTTCTAGGGAAAAAAAAATGTTTTCTTATTGTAAGCCACCTGTTAGCTTCAATGTTTACATTCTAGACATTTAGCATAAGAAGCAAAAAAAAAAAAAAAAAAAAAACCAAAAACCCTGTGACTGTTTGGTGTTTGAAGAGTGTCTTCATTTTAAACTAGCAAACAGTGGTAAATTATATTACATAAATATATGATGTTTAAATTTTAAAAATCATCTGCCTTCTCACTTTCCTTTTCTTCACTTTGGACACAATTAAACATAAAAGAGAAAATTAGGTAAGGTTTTGATAATTAAGATTCATGTTTTGTTGTTGTTGCTAAGTGCCATTGAGTCAGTTCCAACTCATAATGACCCAGTATAGGGTTTCTGAGAAGTGACTGTTGAGTCTCAACTACCGACCTTGCAGTTCAAAGTGACCTTGCAGTCCTGCACTTATCCTACAGTGCCATACAGGTTATCCAAAATACATGTTTATATAGTTTTCAACCTATGATTGGATTTGCTAAGAAGGGAGCAAGAATTTGTCCAGAGAAGCAGGCGTTTTGTTAAGCCATTGCAGAATATGGGTCCTTAGATGGACTCCTGAGACCCACTTAGAACCTTCTGAGTTAGGGCATTCCCACTTGAAAAGACATGCAGACAATTCAGAACTGCTGGAAGAACAGAAGATTATTACTGAAAGAAAAACCTGCAGAAAAAAAGTGTACTGTTTCAATATTTGGATTTCAAGTAAGTTGTTTCCTTTGGAGGTATCAAGGCAAGAAAAGTCAGCCCATCAGGTAAAAGCCTCTTCTAGAATGAAACTTAAAGGAACCCATGAGCAGCCTAGTATGCTCACTGGTGACCACTGGACTTTACTTGTGAGTGGAAGTGGAAGAAATGCAACAATGGAGAATGGACTGAGTTTTACCATGTTTGGAGGTTTCCTCTAGCACAGTTGTTGTTGATAAGTACCATCTAGTCGATTCTGACCCATAGCGACCCTGTACAAGGTTTCCAAGGAGTAACTGGTGAGCTTGAACCACTGACTTTGCAGTTCAAACGACTTTGCAGTCTGATGCATTATCCCACAGTGCCACATCAGTACAGTAGGTCTAGTCTATTTTATGAAATTTGAGCTTTGTTCTGTTTTTGTCGCATTCTAACCAGGACTTGATATTGTGTCCCTGGTCAGAATAATTGGTAGTGGTAGCCAGGAATCATCTAGGTTCCTGTGGACTAGTTTCTTCCTTGAAACTTTGTTTCCCATCATTCTTTATTCCTCCAGAGAAGTAAAGACCAACATTTACTTCTTAAATGGCTGCTCACAAGTTTTCATGGTCCCATGGGCTACTCACCAAAGTAACATATAGAATATTAACTTCTTAAACTACTTTATGCCAAACTAAGTTATTCCACAAGACTATGGCCCTAAAGCCCTTCAATATTCCGAAATATTTCTCTACGATCCCCTTTAAACCTAAAACAGAAATTATCCACAGAGTTCACCTTTTGGCAAAATACAGATAAAATTAAAAAACAAAACAAACCCTATCTATCACCTGCAAGTAATGTGTACCATAAGAAATTAACAATGATGCAAAAATGATCAACATTTACCTCCAAAGCATAAAATTAGAAGGCAAGGAGGGAAGTGAAACTGGATCAATAGAAACACAACAAACAAAAAGGAAATAATGATAATGTTGCTACATTGTACCCAGAGTCACTCAACAATTTGCATAAAAATTGTTAAATAGCAACTTAATACATTGTGTAAAGGTACTGGTGAAAAAAACAGGCTCTAGGAATTGATTGACTACAAATTTAAGTGTTTCAACCAACTAATGTGGTACTAGAGGTGCTCGCTCATCTATGTCAAGAAAATTGGAGAAAAACTATCTGGATAACCATTGATAGAACACATCAGAGTGAAAAATTTTTTTAAAGATAATTTACAAATAGTTGCAACAGTACATTCATAGGGAGTTGCCCAAAATTCAAGTTGGATATAGAAGAGAAAGTGGAACAAGGAATATTTTTGCTGACATCAGATGATTCTTACTAAAACCAGTGAATACCAGAAAGAGGTTTACTTGTGTCTTATTGTATTTGATTGTGTGGATATTTACAAATGAATGTGAAGAATGTACATTCTAGAACACTGAATTGTGCTCATGAGGAACCTGTACATAGACCAAGAGTTGGTATTTCAAAAAGAACTGCATGGCTTGAAATAAGGAAAGGTATGTACCAGGCTTGTATACCTTCAGCATACTTTTTCAATCTGCATGTTAAGCAAATAATTGGAGAAGCTGACTTATGTGAAGAATGAGGCACCAGGAATGGAGGAAAAGTCATTAACAGCTGCGATATGCCCAGGTTGTTAATGAGCACAACCTTGTTTGCTGAAAGAGAAGTAGTCTTTAAATACTTACTGATGAAAATTAAAGACTGCCTCATTCAGTATGGCTTGTTCCTCAATGTAAGGATAACAAGAATCCTCACAACTGGACCAATAAATAACAGTATGATAAATGTAAAAAAGATTAAAGTTGGCAAAGTCTTCATTTTACTGAATCCACTATCAACTCTCTGGATGCAGCAGTTAAATCAAATGACATATTATTGCATTACGCGAATCTGTTGTGAAAGATCTCTTTAACGTTTTAAAGAAAAGATATCACTTTGATGTCTATGGTGTGCTTGCCTCATTTGCATTTGAAATTTGGACAATCAGTAAGAAAAACCATAGAATAATCAATATGTATGAATTATGATGTTGGCAAAGAATATCGAAAGTACTATGCATTGCCAGAACAAATGGATCTTGAAAGAAGTGCATAGACAAAATACTCCTTATAAGTGAGAATGACAAGACTTTATCTCTCATACTTTGGACATGTTTTCAGGATGAATCAGTCCTTGTAGAAGAAAACCATGCTTGGTAAAGTGAAGAGTCAGAAAATAAAAGAGGAAAACTTACAAATAGTAAGGTAGAAAAAAATGGGCTCAAACATACATAAAAATTGTGAGGATGGTATAGGACTGGGTAGTGTTTCCTTCTTTTGTTCATAAGGCTTCTATGAGCTGGAACCACATCAATGGCACCTATCAACAACAACATATCAACATTAGTACTTGAATACAGACAATATTAGAAAAGCAAAATTCTGGAAAGATGGTGGACTAGGCATACAGAATACACAGACTCTCTACCACAAAGACATGAGAAACCAAATGAAACAGATATGGATGATTATCCTAAAACCCTAAGCTTCAGAGGAAATATTAAACAAGTGGTTGAATACAGACTAGAGGAGAAAGAGACAAATGGGTCAAATATTAGCAAACATGATGTAGTGTTACCATTCTTAACTTTTGCAAGTAGCATTTCATCAAGATGGTTCCCTGAAAACTCAAAAACATATCAGTAACTGATGATGAAATATCTGTCCATGTTCCCCATACTTTACTTGTAACCAGAAGGGTGTCAAGCCCTCACCTTCACCTACCCAGTGTTCACTGAGAACACCACATCCATTGCAGAGCCCTTGCTTTTCCTTGCGCACGAGAAGCACCATCCCTACATGTGAACTACAACCTCCCCTGGTCTAACAAAAACTCCTTCCATAAGTAGTCATTCTGTCCCAAGCCATCCTTTGGTTTGAGTTTGTTCCAGGAATGAGTACCCAGACCTTAGCCACCTTCTGAGTCTGCAAACTACTTCTGGATCAGATGCTCTGACCCCAGATACATTTTAGGATTACAAATCCATCTAGAACTGGGAACCTTACACCCTCACCCCTCCTAATCTACCCTGTGAGCTCCTTGATGCAGAGCATACTAACCCATACCACGTGTCCTGTTTTCTCTTCTCTGGGTCTTGCCCCTGATTTGTCCTTTCCTTTTTAAATTCATTTTATTTTCATCCCTTCCTTTCTTTTTATCCTTTATTTCTCTGCTTTTTCTTTATTTTCTTATGTTTTTCTTTCTTTTTTTCTTTTCCATTCTTCTTTCTCCTTTTAATCTTTTAATTGTTTTGGTTTTGGTATTCTCTTTTCTCTTTCCCTGTCCCTAGTTTTGCTTATTGTATTTATTCATTTTTTTCTCTTTTCAGATTATCTTCATTTGTTTTTACTTCCTTTTCCTTTAGTTTTTTAAGTTATTAGATTTTTTCTTGTTGTTTTCCTGCTTTTGCCCACTTCTTTATTTTTCTTTATTAATTTATTTTTTGCTATAATATTTTGTTGTTGTTTTCTCTTGTTTCTTCATTTCTTGTCCCACATGACAGAATATAGTAACCATGCTAATTAATTTCAGGCACACCCACAGGTACTGTTTCCCCACCTACTGAATGAAGGTCATTATCTCCTACTATACTACCTGAACATCTATAGACAGTAACTGGTACCAGTCAAACCCATTCTCAATTGTATTACACAGTAAACAAAGAACTGTGTATACAGTAGCATTTTCTATCACATTCACCAGGAGACAGGTGGTAAGTGTCTGAGAACACACCAGCATATAATCAACAATTAAATACCAATACAATAAAACCACTATGTCATGGAGAAAGCAGATAATTTCAGTTCACGTGAAGAAACAAGACAGAGTACTCAAATGCATGATCAAAATACAGATCCAGAATATCTTTCTGAGTAGAACTGGTGTCACCTCTTTTCTGAATGTTTGGTACAATTCACTAGTACAGTCATCTGAGCCTGCACTTTTTTGTAGGGAGATTTTTAATAGCCTGATCAATTTATTTACTTTTGTTATAGTTCAGTTCAAGGTTTCTTATTCTGTCTGTATTTAAGTTAAGTAGTGTATTATCTTTCTAAAACTCCATCCATTTCTTCTAGATTTTCAATTTTGTTATAGTACCTTCTTTCATAGTATTTTTACTTCCATTGGTTCTGTTGTGACATTACTTATATCATTTCTTTTTTATATTATCTGCATATTCTCCTTTTCTTTTGTTAGCTTTGCCTCTACTAGTATTGTTATTTTTGTTACATTACATCAAGTCAGTTCTGACTCATAGCCACCTTGTATAGAGTTTCTGTTGAGTGACTCGTGAGTTTAAATTGCTGATCTTGCAGTTAGCAGTCCAGGGAGTTGTCTACAGTACCACAGAGCTGTCTCTTTCTTTAGTTCTATTAGAGTTTGTTTTATGTATCATGAGGTTCTTTCACATTCTTTCACAATAATTATCACATAGATAATTATTACGGTGATAGCCTTCTGTTCAATTTATGCTTTGATTATGATGTAACTGCCTTCTTTGTCTCTTATACTGGTTTTTGCCATCAAGTCTAATTTATCAGAAATTAATATTGCCATTACAGTTCATTTTTTATTGCCACTAGCTTGTTTGATTTTTTTCCCCTCCTTTGAGTTTAGTCTTATTTTGTTTTTGTGTGAAACATGTGTCTCTTATAGACAGCAAATTGAAAGGTCTTATTTTTGTATCCATTCTTCTACTCTGTCTCTTGTCTGATGTATTTAATCTCTAGGTGTTCAGTGTAATTACCAATAGATATTAGTTGTTTACTGTTGTTTTGCAGTTGTCGATAGATATGAGCTGGTGGCTGTTTTGCTTTTTTTAGTCCCACATAATTTTCTGTGCTAAGATTAGTTTGTTTGTGTGTGTGTTTTTTTTCATTTTCTTTATAACTATTGTCTTAATGTTTACTAAATCTTTGTTTGTTTGTTTATTTTTCTTGTTTTCACGTGAAGGTATATCAATTTTCTTTCAGGTTACAATGTAACTTATTAATTTCTCCCTCAGTTTAAAACAGTGTTTTAAAATATGTTTGACCTCTTTGGCATTTGGAAGTTCTTGAAATATGTTTGGCTTCTTTGTCATTTAGAAAGTCTGTTATTACTCCTTTTTTTAGTTTGTAACTTTCTTCAATATAAATTGATATTTCTGGTTCCCTATTTTCAGTCTTGTAGTTTTGTTTTACTTTGGATACTTCCATATCTATTTCTGTCTATGGCCATAGCACCCTGAATGCACCCAATCTCTGATCTCAGGAGCTAAGCAGAGTTGGCCCTAGTTAGTACTTTGATGGTAGGCCGCCTTGGAATAATGGGTGCTGTAGCCTTTTAGGAGTCCTGGTGTGGTGCCCTGGTGTGGTTAATGCCCTGGACTGCAAGGTCTGTTTGAACTGCAAGGTAAGCAGTTCAAGATCACCTCAGAAACTCTACACAGCATTGCTATAAGTTGGAACTGACCATGACACTTAATAAAAACAGCATATGTAGATTGAGTTCTGAGTGGTGTTGCCATCTTTGTCAACCACAGACAGCTGTCTGCTGTTGTTGGTTCTCTGTCCAAAGAAGTCCCTTTGGTACTTTTTGTAAAGTTGATCTTGTTAATACAATTTCCTTTGATTTCTATTTATTTGGAAGTGTTTTCATTTTAACATAGCATTTGAGTGACTGTTTCCTGGTTATATGTTACCTGACTGGCAATTTTTTTTTAATTTCAGAGTTTTGCATATGTCTTCCTATTACTTTCTTTCCTGTTTGGTTTTTGCACTTTGACTAATTATTTCTGTGCTTTTCTTTGTATCTTCCTTTTTGCAAATTCTGATCACACTTCATGGTATACCAAATGAATATTAGGCTTTCTTTGGTCATTTTCCTTCTGCTTTCTCATTGTTCTTCTAACATATTAGTATAGAAACATTTATCTTCAAGCTAACTAATAATCTTTTCATAGAACCAGCTTCTTATCCTGTAGATTTTTTCTATAGTACTTTTTGTTTTTTACTTCATTTAATTCTGCTGTAGCGTAGTGGTTATGAATCGGGCTGCAAACCACAAAGTCAGCAGTTCAAAACTATCAGCTGCTCCGCGGGACAAAGGTGAGGCTTTCTGCTCCTGTAAAGATTTACAGCCTCAGAAACCCTGTTCAGAACCGATTTGATGGCACTTAACAACAACAACAACAAATCTTTATTATTTCTTTTCATCAGAGGGCTGTAGCTCTATTATGCTGTTCTTTCTCTAATTGTTGGAGATGCTGTGATAATGTGTTGATTTTGGTGTTTGTTCTTTTTAAATGTGAGCAATTATTGTAACAAATTGTCCTCTCAGAACTGCTTTTGCTGTGTTACAAAGGTTTTGGTATGTTATCTTTTCATTATATTTGTAAAATTTCACTTTTTATTTGTTTTACTCCCCAGTTGTTGTTGTTGTTATGTGCTATGGAGTCAGTTCTGACTCATAGTGACCCTGTAAAGGGTTTCTGAGGCTGTAAATCTTTATGGGAGCAGAAAGCCTTATCTTTCTCCTGCCAAACAGCTAGTAGTTTTGAACTGCTGACCGTGAGATTAGCAGCCCTATTCGTTACCACTATGCTGCCAGAGTGATATTCGGTTTCCATGTATATGATTTATTTTCCTTGATCTTCCAATAGTTGATTTCTAATTTTATAGCATCGTGATCTGGGAAGATGTTTGTAATATTTTGATGTTTTTAAGATTGTAGATACTTGCTTTGTGGCCTAGCACATGGTTTATTCTGGAGGATATTCCATTTGCTCTGGAAAAGAAAGTGTATTGTGCTGTTGTTGGGTTGAATGATCTGGACAAATCTATGAGATCAGATTGGTTGATTGTGTTGTCCAGGTCCTCTGTCTCTGTTAACTTCTTTATGGTTATTCTGTTCATTTGCACAAGTGCTGTATTAAAATTTCCCACGATTATTATAGAGTTGTCTATTTCTTTCTTCAGTTCTATTAGGGGTTGCTTTATATATTTGGGAGCTCTTTCATTGGGAACATAGACATTTATTATGGTTATGTCCTCTTGTTCAATTGTCTCTTTAACCTTGAGATAATGTCCTTTTTTGTCTCTTATGCTGATTTTTTCCTTTAAGATTATTTTATCAGAGATTATTAATGCCACCCCTGCTTATTTTTTATTGTAATTAGCTTGGTATATATTTTTTCCATCCTTTAATTTTTAATCTTTAAAGATCCTGTTTTCTTATGCATTCTGCTACTTTCTGTCTCTTGACAGGTGCATTCAATCAATTGACATCAGTGTAATTATCAATTGTTTTTGTTGTACGTGCCATGGATTCAATTCTGACTCATAGTGACCATGTATAAGGTGACCAAGAAGTGGCTGGTGATTTTGAACTACTGATCTTGTGGTTCAAACCAACCTTACAGTCCATTGCTTTATCCCACAGTGCACAGCCATGACTCCGTAATTATTTATCAGTATGGATACATTCCTTTCATTATGCTGTTTGTTTTTTGTGGTGCTCCTAGTTTTCTATTCTGTATGCCTTCTTGGGTTGAGCTTAGTTTATTTCATGCTTTTCCTTGTCAATTTGTTCATCCTGTCAATGTTTCCATAATCTTCTTGAATATTCATTTTCTTGATTTCATGTGGAGCTGCTTTAAGTTTCTTTGAGGCTGCCCTATATTTTGTTAAAGTTTTCCTTTATTGTGACAGTCTGCTTTATCCTGAGATTTACCTGACCTCCTCACCACCTAGATCTCTGTTAGTATATTTTTTTCCCTTCTTTCACTTTGTAATTATTCTGATCATAGACTGATCTCCCAGTTCTCCTTATTTCATTCTTGTAGCTTTCTTCTGCACTGGACTCTTCCATCTCTGGGATGAGTTCTGGATGGTGTTACCACACATGTCAGTTTCTGGTTGTTGTCTGTTCTTGATGGTTCTAAGTCCATAAAAACTCGCTTTAGTATATGTTTTAGTGCTGGCTTGCCTTTATAAAATCCCTTAACTTGTGTTTATCCTGAAGTATTCTTATTTACACCATTATATTTGGTTGACAGTGTTGCTGGGTATATGAATTTTGCTTGGTGGTTTTTTATTTTCTTTCATATAGCGTAGTGGTTATGAATCGGGCTGTAAACCTTAAGGTCAGCGGTTCAAAACTACCAGCCGGTCCGTGGGAGAAAGATAAGGCTTTCTACTCCCATAAAGATTTACACCCTCAGAAACCCTGTACAGGGTCGCTATGGGTCGGAACCGACTCGACGGCACTTAACAACAACAACATATATATATATACATATATCTCCAAAGTCTTCTTGCCTGAATGTTTCTGAATGTTTTCTGCTGGAAATCAGAGTTTAATCTCATTGACTTTCCTTTGTAGGTAACATTTCGTTTTTCATTAGCTGCTTTCAGGCATCTCTCCTTGTCTTTGATTTTGGAGAGCTTGATTATGATATGTTTTAGTGATTTTCTTTTGGGGTCTATCCTCTCTGGGATTCATTCAGCTTCGTGAATGCTTATCTTCTTGTCTTTCAAAATATTAAGGGAATGTTCTTTCAGCAGCTCTTCAACTATATCTTCTTTGGTGTTCTGGAATTCCAATCAGTCTCAAGTTATTCCTCTCCATGTTGTTTCCACATGAATTAAAGGCTTTTTTCAGATTTTTTTTTTCATGCTGTTTTCTTCATAGTCTTCTATTATAGCAGTATTGAGAGATATATCTTCAAGGCTTCTGTTTCTGGTTTCCATCCCTTCAGTTCTACTCATTTGCCCTGTCACTAGGTTGTCCATATCTGATATTTTAGCACTTATCGTCTGGACATCTCTTTGCAGGTATTCTTTTGATTCCAATGTTGTATATATTTTGTTTGATTGTTCCTGTAGTACTTTTCTTATGGCTTTGTTATTTTCCTCAACTTTTCTGTGAACATTTGGATGTACTTTAATATCATTCTCCTTAATTCCCCTTCTGAAAAATCCAAAGCCTCTTCACTCTCTAATGCCATTCCTAGCTCTACTTCTTGGTCCTTTATTTGAGCTACTCTGTCTTGTTTCTGCATGTGAACAGAAATTTACTGTTGCTTTTTGGACATTGTAGTGTTCTTGTACTTGCATTATTTAGATGAAAATGTGAATATGTATGCTGAGCAAATAATGCGAGAAGCTGGGTTCTATGAAGGAAAACGTGGCATCAGGATTGGAGGATTATTAACAACCTGAGATATGAAGATGATACAACCTTGCTTGCTGAAAGTGAAGAGGGCTTAAAATATTTACTGATGAAGATCAAAGAGCACAGCCTTACGTATGGATTACAACTCAATGTAAAGAAAACAAAAATCCTCACCACTGGACCAATAAACAGCATTCTTATCAATGGAGAAGAGATTGAGGTTGTCAAGGACTTCATTCTTCTTGGATCAACTATCAGCACTCGCAGAAGTAGCAGTCAAGAGATCAGACGACGTATTGCATTAGGCAAATCTGCTGCACAGAAACTTTTTAATGTATTGAAGAGCAGAGATGTCAGCCTGAGGACTAAGGTGCGCCTGACCCAAGCCATGGTATTTTCAATAACCTCATATGGATGTATAAGCTGGACAGTGAATAAGGAAGATCGTAGAAGAATTGATGCTTTTGAGTTGTGGTGTTAGAGGAGAATACTGAAAGTGCCATGGACTGCCAAAAGAACCAATAGATCTGTTTTGGAAGAACTGCAGCCAGAGTGCTCCTTGGAGGCCAAGATAGCTAAACTTCGTCTCTCATACTTTGGACACATTGTCCGGAGAGAACAGTCACTGGAGAAGGATGTCATGCTGGGTAAGATGGAGGATCAGAGAAAAAGAGGAAGACCCCCAACGAGATGGATCAGCCAGGTGGCATCGTTGATGGCGTCAAGTGTGGCAGCAGTAGTGAGGTTGGCCCAGGATCGGACATTGTTTCATTCTGTTGTGCATGGGGTTGCTATGAGTCGGTTCTGACTTGATGGCACCTGACAACAACAACAAAACACACTCCAACAACCTCCTGGTAGGTGTGATTAGGAGGTGTTGTTTCTCTGTTTACTGCTCTTTTAGATCCTCTCAGAGTGTTTTCAATAGGGGTTCGTTGTTGATGTTACTCTAGTATGTAGCATCTGGTATTGGCTTTTGCCCTCTTGGTGGAGTTTTGCAGGGTACAATTGTAACTTGGCTGTATGACTGCTGTTGTTGTCTCTCATCAGATGATGCACAAATAGAAACTCTCCACAAACATAGAAGGGAGACTAAATTTCAAGACTAAACCCCAATGTCAAATGTCATAAAAACCTAGAAAAGATATTTACATAAAGCTAGGAAACACAGAAAATATCAAAGAGAAATAAATAAATAATAATAAAAACTTGTGGAAAAATATGTGAGTGTTCTTTTAGCACCACGTAAGGGAAACTGACAGTGTTTCTCTGCTATTCATAAGGTTTTCAGTGACTAACGATTCGGAAGTAGTTTGTCACTCTTTCTTCCTAGTCTGTCTTTGTCTAGAAGCTCATCTGAAACCTATCCACCATGGGTGACCCTGCTGGTTATTTAAAATACCGGTGGTATAGCTCTAAGAATCACAGCAACTCAAGCCACCACAGCACAACAGAGAGACAAATGGTCGACGTTTGGTTTTATGTCAAAACTGTCACTTTAAATTTCAATATCAATCTTGATACAATCAAGATGTTCTCTCGCAAGATAGTGGCTCCAGATATATCTGAGCATCTTGAATTAGAAAATATTGGATTTCTTGATTCTTCTTTAAATTCTCCTAGCTGTAAGCCATCCAATACTCCAAATATTCTTTTATATGTTTTTCAGATTTCCAGCACCATCCCCTGAGCCTGCTTAGCCCAGTATTCTGGGTTGTTATTGATGGAGCTCCTCACTGCACATCTAGCCAATCTGCCATCTTGATATTTAATCCATCACCAGATGGAACAC
>NW_006408671.1:818763-822742 GCF_000296735.1 Chrysochloris asiatica
AGATGTCAGCTTGAGGACTAAGGTGCGCCTGACCCAAGCCATGGTATTTTCAATAACTTCATATGGATGCGAAAGCTGGACAGGGAATAAGAAAGATCCTAGAAGAATTGATGCCTTTAAATTGTGGCTTTGGAGGAGAATACTAAAAGTGCCATGGACTGCCAAAAGAACAATAGATCTGTTTTGGAAGAAGTGCAGCCAGACTGCTCCTTAGAGGCCAAGACGGCTAAACTTTGTCTCTCATACTTTGGACATATTGTCAGGAGGGAACAGTCACTGAAGAAGGATATCATTTTGGTAAGATGGAGGGTCAGACAAAAAGAGCAAGACCCCCAGGTGGCAACATTGATGGACTCAAGTGTGGCAGCGATAGTGAGGTTGTCCTGGGATCGGACATTGTTTCGTTCTGCTGTGCATGTGGTCACTATAAGTTGGTTCCGGCTCTATGGCACCTGACAACAACAACAAAAGGAAACTAATAAGGAGCTCTGGTAACATAGTGGTTACAATTTGGGCTGTGAACCTCACAGTCAGCAGCTCTAAACTACCAGCTGTTCCGCAAGAGAAAGATGAGGCTTTCTATTCACATAAAGATTTACAGCCTCGGAAACATTGTACAGGGTCGCTATGAGTTGGAATCGACTCCGCTACACATAACAAAAACAAGGGAAGCTAATGGATTTTAGTTTTCAAAGCTGGCTTACAAATTCTATGTTATTCCTGATGCACCAATGTGATCTCACTTAGGTCTTCCATTTTTTTGTTCCCCTCAAGTCTGTTTATCTGTCACTCTTAGTGAGACTCAGCTCAGGGCTGATCAGATCCACTTTGAAAGAGACTCCTGGATCAATTTCTGTCTTCAGTCTTCTGTCTTCATCTGCATCTGGTGCAAATCCTTTCTCTGAGCAGTGCAGAACAGTACCAATTGTTCCTTGTATCATAAAACCTTGTGCTTTTTCTGATGGACTTTCCCTGGATGTGTTTATTCATGCAAGTGTCCCCTCTGGTTACCAGCTTGGAAATGGGTAGACAGACCAGAAGAGAAAATGTGATAAGGAAAAATTTTTAAAAGGCACTTACACCTGTTTCTGCAGATCACTGGGTGGTTTCTGCACTAGGAACACAGTTTTCTTCCTGTCTGCACCCACCCATTCATAATGGCTGCAGACCCACCAGCTGCTCTGGACCAGTAGTCACCTTCTTTCATGCTCCTGTTCTAAATCTTTCTCCCAGTAAGCACTTGAACCATTTATTTATCATTTTGTCTGAAATTCACAGTTCTGGGACACTCCTCTGAATCTGTTTTGACAGGTTTTCTGCATTTTCACTGATGAGGATCTGCATGGCCTTTTTGTCTATCCTGCCATCAAGCCGTGCATCCTCCACAAGTAAAATTCAAAACTGGCTGCAATTGTATATTGACAGTTCACTGCCAGAGGTTCAGGAAGGTCTAAGACAAGGACTTGGAACAAGGGATAGCAATGCTGACATCAGATGAATCTTGGTCACTCTCTAAGGTTCCTTGTTCCAAGCTTGCCACTCTGCCCTTCTATTTCTGATGTTGTTGTTGTTTTGTTTATTTGTCTCCTTGATTATCTTGTTCAAAAATTAATTTTAAACTGTAAAGGATCCAGCTAGATGAACTTCACCTTTGGAATCCTGGTGTGGTGTTGTAGGACAACCCCTGGACTGGTAACTGCAAGTTTGGCATTTAAAGTAAGCAGCTACTCCTTGGAAATGTTATTATTGTCAGGTGCTATCAAGTTGGAAACAACTCATAGCAACCCCATGCACAACAGAACGAAACAATGACCAACCTCACTACCGCCGCCACACTTGACACCATCAATGATGCCACCTGGCCTATACAACTTGTTGTGGGTCTTTCTCTTTTTCTCTGACCCTCCATCTTAGCCAGCATGACATCTTTTTCCAGCGACTGTTCCCTCCTGACAACATACTGAAGGCTGTGCTCTTTGATCTTCATCAGTAAAAGTTTCAAGTCCTCTTCATTTTCAGCAAGCAAGGTTGTATCATCTGCATATCACAGGTAGTTAATGAGTCTTCCTCCAATCCTGATGCCACGTTTTCCTTCATAGAACCCAGCTTCTCATATTATTTGCTCAGCATACAGGTTGAATAAGTATTGTGAAGGAACACAACCTTGTCTATACAGGGTTGCTATTAATCAGAACCAACTCAACAGCACTTAACAACAAATGATCCAGAACAAACAAGAAACTCCTGAAGTAGTGGAACAAGGGACTTGATTTTAAGTTCCAAAGATAACTTTTTATAACATAAAATATAAGACTTTGTAAAATGATATAAAGATCAAGAATTTAATAGTGAGACAAAATACAGATTTTAGAAACATACATATGTATGTATGGAAGAAAGGTAGATAAGTACTTCTATTCATCAAACCTTATAAAAATAGAGACTAGCAAAGCTCCTTTATCTTGAAAGATATGTGAACACACTTAGTAGCATAGATTCAAAAATTTTAAATATAGAGAACAGCTATAATAAAGTAGCAAAATATAAGCATTACAATAGAAAAGTGGACAAGAAAACTGGCAAATAATTTCATCAACAAAAGAAATTCCAATAGCTGCTAAAATCAAACCAAATATCATGTCATTTCTTCAATTTTGATTTATAGAGACACTGCAAGACCATAGAACCAACCTACACAATTATCCAAATCTGTAAATCTTTACAGAAGTGGACTGCCTCATCTTTCTTCTGTGGGTCATTTGTTGGGTTCATATTGGTGACCTTCCAGTTAGCAGCTGAGTACATTAGCCGTTACACCAACAGGGTTCCTAAATAATCCATAAACAAAAAGAAAAATTGCCTAATTGCATTAAATATCAGAAATTTTGGTATTAAAACCATAATGGAATAACACTGCACAATCACCACTTTGGTAGGAAAGAATACTAAGTAGCAGAAACTTTCTATTATGTTACTATTTGAAAGGTGGGTTGGCAATGTTTGGCCTGGTCTTATATTTTAAGATATGTTGCTCTTTGTTATATGCCTTACATTTTCCACTCTAACCATACAACTTGGAGAGTTCTTGCGTATCAGGGGACTTCAAAAATTTCATGGAAAAACTGTAATTCTATTTAATATTTTTTAAAAACCTTTTGTACTTCTTTGTTAAGCAAGAAGTGATAATGTTTTGAATCTTGAGCAATACTTTGTGGTAAAATTAGGGATACATGCATGATAGACATTTCTTGTGTACACTGGAAGAAGGTGTCTTAGAAGCAGAGTTCTCAAGCAGAGCAGTTGTGAAAGAGATTGTGTATGAAGAATGAGAATCTGGAATAAAAATGTACTTCCTTAAAACTACCTTGTGCCAATGAACCACTTTCAAATTGTTTATATACCTATAGGCCATTAATTTTCCTTCTTAAATGTCGATATTCTAAGTTAACCATATGGTATCTTAAGTTTTCCTTGTCTCCTCTTCCAAGATGATGAGAACTACCTGATAAGGTCATAACCACTAATCTCAGTATCTCAATTGGGTAGATATGATCAATTATCAGGCCATAGGCCAGGAGACAGTCTCTAATCCCTTATCCCCAGACTAGTGTAGAGAAGTGATACTGGGTATGTATTTTGACTCTTCAAAACTGAACATTTTTATCACACCTTATACAAAAACCAAGTTAGCATAGATTAAGGACCTAAATGTGAATCCCAGAATTATAAAGACCATCAATGAAAAAATAGGGACAAATGTGAGGGCACTAATTCAGGGAATACAAAGACAACAAAATATTTTGAAAACCACACATACAAAAGTAGGCAAAAGAGATGAGTGGGACATACTAAAAATTAAAAACTTATGTGCATCAACAGACTTCACCAGAAGAGTAAAAAAGGAACCCACAGAATGGGAAAAAATATTTTGTAATGATATATCAGACAAGGGACTCATTTCTAAAATATATAGGAAATT
>NW_006408671.1:825722-828269 GCF_000296735.1 Chrysochloris asiatica
ACAAATATTTAAGAAACTTAAAGTGCTATTTTTGTCTCTTCTGTGATTTTAGTTTCAAATTTATGTAGTCAGAGTTCTGAATCTCTTCTTGTCCATACTCTTCAAACATAAGCAAAATAAGTTTGTCTACATTCTTCAAATCAAGCAAAATAAAATTTGTTCCTTAAAAAATAAAAGAAGTTACTCACTAAAACTTTTTAGCAAAAAGTCCACTGATGTTCCAAATTTCCAAAGTACCAAAATCGACAAAGACTAGCTCACCTACTTATTCCATTCTTTTTGTCTGTAGGCTGTTGTTAAGTGCCATCAAGGCATTTCCAACTCATGGCGACCCAGTATAGGTTTTCAAGGAGTTTCTGGTGGATTTGAAACATCAACCTTCTGGTTAAAAAAGTTCAGTGTTTATCCTATAACACCATACCAGGACTCCATCTGTACCTTATACCACAATATTTGTTGTCTTTATTTAGGTCAGTGCTACAAACCCACCAGTTATTCTACAGTACGAAGATGAGACTTTCTATTCCCATAAGGATTTATAGTCTCAGAAAACCTATTTAGGGTCACTCAGTGGCAGTGGATTTGGTTTGGTTTGATTTTACTTAGAAGGAAGGTTAAGAATAAACTCATCTGCCTGTCTTTTTATACTTTAGTGGATATTGTCTGGCTTTTAATAGCTTTATGTGCTTTTTTATTTTCATAACATTTTTTTATGATGAGTGGATCCAAGACTGTTTCTCTTTTTTTTTTTTTCATAATTTAACCAATGTTATCACAGAACATAACCAATGGACTCTGTCTACCCTGTGAAGCATGGATGCATTTTTTTTTTTTAAGTATAAAACAGCTTCTTTTAAAAGATAATCTCACTGTTATTCCTTTTTTTTTTTTTTTTTTAAATTTCTGGGGAACCATATGATTCTTGCTCTGTTTGACCTCAGGCTTCCTCTGCCACATATGCTGGACTTATTTTTATGACTTGTCAGTCTAGAAGGGGGAAAACAAACAAACAAACAAAGTATCTTTCACTACTGTAGACAGATGATAGACTGATTGTCTTCCTCAGACTATGAGCCATTTAGATTTAAATTAATATTTATAGGAATGACTAACAGCAATTTGCATTATAACAACTCAAACATACTTATTAAAAAAAAATCTGTTGGTTGTTCTAGTTTTTGAGTTCTCATTACACTAACTTCCTGTTACCTTCTTTCTAGCTAACTTTGTCTTCACAGATCATATTACTATTTCTCTTTCTTAGGGTTCAAGTTGTGAGAGTGAAGAATAAAATTTCTCCTGCCTTGTGTGGTGGTTTCTCTCCATTAGTGAAACATTGGATCAAGGTGAGAACCAAACCTCAGGTCAAAGAGAAATTAAGAAGTTAAACTGATTTACAATTTCACATTCATTGGCAAAGCGTAACCCCTAACACACCCAGCTCCTTGCACACAAAAAGATTATATAGGTTTTGATTCTGGCACATAAAAGTTTCTCTACTTGTTTATAATTACAAAAATGATACTTGCTTATTTGTTATAATTATAAACCTGCTGCCAAAGCAAACAATCCCACGTCCATCAAGTCAGTTCCAATTCCTAGTGACATTTTATAAGGTTTCTACGGTGGGTACATCTTTATAGAAGCAGAAAGCCTCGTCTTTCTTTCATGGAACAGCTAGTGGGTTTGAATTTTCGAGCTTGTAGTTATTAATCTAGTGGTTACCTTACGTTGTCTCTAGAGTGCCATAAAAATGATACTTGTTTAGTATTAGAATTCTAACAAAACAAGATATAAAGTCAAAAGTGAATGTTTCCATACTTCAGCCTCCTTCTCTTTGCCTCTTATCACTACCCAAAATTTATCCCGGGACATTAATTACTTTTTATTTAATTCTACTTTTAATATGTTCAAACAGATGTATGATTGCTGCATGCATTTTCAGTCCATATGAAAGTATCTGACTTTGTTTCAATTATGTATCTATATTACCATTAATAAACTTAAGTCTTTAAAAGCTTCAGACTATTACATTCTTTAAAGGAACAATGACAATATTTCATCATTATGCTAGCTATCTTTCTACTTCTACTTTGTCTGTTTTACTATCTCATTATTTAGCAAAATCCTGTGACTGCCTTGAAGAATTTTCAGGGGCGGTGTTGGGAGGGAGCACAGATGATGATAGTATCAGTTGCTTATCACAGAACCAGATTTCTTTATTTTTTATTCTGGCACAACAAATGATATTAATGAATTAAAATTGCTGGCCAAGGGATGATAAATATTGTAGTTTCTGATCATTTCTATAATAGTCTCAAATTCTTAGAACATGTCATTATCACCTTTTCAAGTAAGGCTAATACTTCAGCTTTTGGAATCTGGATTATTTATTTCAAATTTCACTAATTCTGAATAAAATATTGGATGGAAAGAATAAGAAGAAAGCAAAGAATAATCAAGTTGAGGTCTTATACACCAAATTATTAATACATATAATTTGATACTTTCAATTGTCTGTGATATAACTAGCTTAATTAATTAATT
>NW_006408671.1:829379-834156 GCF_000296735.1 Chrysochloris asiatica
TGCTGACCAGTAATAATTCAAGTAGATAAAACAGAAGAAGTAGCTAGTGGCAATTGCTTAACAACTTTTCAGGTACTCAGTAGCCTTAAGAATTAGCTTTCATTTCTGACAAATGAAGTGAAGGGGGAAATAAACAAAACTGAGCAAAAATGTCTCATTATAGGAAATAAAAAATAAAATAAGTGCTATCTGTTACAGTATACTGAATAAAATTATACCGTCATACTTTATTCTGTATTAAGGATATTTAAAAATAACTCCATGAAAACAAAACTATTATGATTTATTTTTAATAGTATATGACTGCAATTTAAAGTAAGTGATTAGTATAAATTTTGATACTTTATTCTACTTTTTCTTACATGGTTTCTGTATAAATGGATTTACACACTTTTTCAAATTGAGGATGGAGTTTGTAGAAATGATGGTTTTGATGCTGTGTAATATATTTTCTATAATAAAACCTTCCAGTAATACCATGGTAGACTAGCTTTACAGCTTGTTTCAACCTCAGGACATGCAGTGGTTTCATGTTTCAAATCAAAAACAAAAGAGAAAGTTGGTAGTGTGATTTTTCAAGATGTTAGCACAAGCTTATTTCCTCATAACATCATAGTTCAGGCTGCTAGCAGAAAAGTTATAAAATGTCAACTCTGCAACATAGGTGTACAGTTGATATTCAGTAATGTTTCACAACTCTGCTATGTAACTCTATCCTAATAGAGATGGAATTCAGACCACATTCTGTGATTAGAATGGCATTAAAAGTAAAATGAGAGAACTCTTCACCTACCCACTGATGTTCTTTCTACTCCACACAGAAGCAACAAATCCAGGTTCAAGTTGCTGAAAACAAACAATTAGAAATCAAATCAAAGCCTGTTTGGTTTCTCAATTGAATGCTGAGGTGCAATAGGAATCATAACAATGCAAAGTAATAGCCTGCCGAATTCAATGAATACAGCTTTGGACCACTGCAAGACTAGGGTAAAAATTAAAAGTTAACATAAAGATTCTTGGGTATGAGCCACTGAATTAGTATTCTGAAGCATATATCTGCACTCTTCCAATAATGAGGGCTTTTAGGATCATTTACAGATACTGCCTACATTAGCTAGCGATAGTGTGTTAAAATGTATTGTATGCTGGTCTATAAAGGCACACAAATTTTCATTATGTTTCAGTTAAAAAGTGCTTGTTTTGCAGGATGGAGTCTATGTCAATAAAATGGATTGGGTGTCACTTAAACCAAGTGACATGCTAATCTTCTAGAGGTCTCTGTCCTTAATCTCTATAGGACAGAGTCAGTTTAGAAGTGTGAGCTGTTCTCACAGGTAGTAAGGATTGAGCTTTTTAATGTAAATTAAAAAGCAAAGCTTATCAGTGTGTTTCAGAAATTGTTTCATTGTGGTTGCTGTCTTGGAAAAAAAAAAAATTCCCCTTCTTCCTCAAAGTCCATCGGTAACTCCCAAGTTTTTACAGTGCCTGGGAGAACCTTTAATTATACACAAATTGGTTTTGGTGATAGCTGCCCTGTGACCGATTGGATTAGAGGCGTTTCTTCAGGCTATTATTAAGCTAACTTGACTATTACCCTTATGTAGTTAGACATGATGAAAATAAAAGTGAAGCAATGTCTCAATCAGGAATTTAAATAACTAATATATATATTATTTTAAGATAAAGCTATAGCTAGCTTTTTATAACAAAAGAAATTATGGGATTAAAACAAGAATTCTTTAGTTTTCAGAGGAATTTATAAAGCTATGGAAAATAACTCAGATTTTTCTTTTTACCATTTTAAGATCATATTTATTGCATTACAGAAAAGCCAGAAAAAATTCATAGATATCTACAAAAGCTATTGATGTAAGAGTTAAATTGGTTGACACTAACATTTTGAAAATATGAAATTAAATGGAAGCCCCTTTCTTACATCCTGTACCCTTCATTTTCTAAATATCAAATTGTGTACATTTTCTGCTTAATTGAACTAAATATAATAGAAAGTGATAATTATTTAAAATAATGATTTCTATGCCAGAATGATGCTTTCCACAAACAAGAGGCTCACATCTATTATTCTCTATGGTATTAATTTGTAATTTGTTGATAAATACACACATATAAATTTTGAAATAATCCACTGAACTAGATTCATATACATACAAAAATATCGCTGGCAGGATAAAATGCTCTGTCTCCCTTCCCCCTCTGATCAAAGCAATAGAAAATAAGTAATGCAGTAAAGTATTATCTAATTAATATGCTTGCATGAAGGGATATATCTTCAATCCACAACTTAATTCACATTTTTTTCATTGTTACTATTTAAACTCTCTCTTTAAAAAATAATACTGAAGGAAGAAGTTCAAGCAGCACTGAATGTATTTGCAAAGAACAAGTCTCCAAGAATTAATGGAATACAAATTGAAATCTTTCAACAAACAGATGTGGCACTGGAAGCACACACTAATCTATGCCATAAAATGTAGATGACAGCTACCTGGCCAACTGAGTGGAATAGATCTACATCTGACTCCATTCTAAGGAGAGGTGACCAAACAGGATGTGGAAATCATTGGACAATATGATTAATATTGTATGAAAGTAAAATTTTGCAAAAGATAATTAAAAAATGGCTGCAGCACTACATTGACAGGTAACTATCAGATGCACAGACCAGATTCAGAAGAGGATGTGACATCAGGGGGATCTTGAGTGAAAGCCAAGAATATACCAGAAAGATGCTTACCTGTGCTTTATTAACAACACAATGATTTTATTTTGTGTGGATCATGACAAGTTATGGACAACATTGCAGAGAATGGTATTCCAGAACACTTAATTGTAGTCCTAAGGAATCTGTACATAGACCAAGAGGCAGTTGTTCAAACAGAACAAGGAAACACTGAATGGTGAAAATTAGAATATGCATGTTATGTTTGTATTCTTTCACCATACTTATTCAATCTGTATGCTGATGAAATAATTCGAGAAACTAGATTATATGAAAAATGTGACATCAATATTGGAGGAAGACTTATTGGCAAATTAAGATATGCAGATAACACAACTTTGCTTGCTAAAAGCAAAGAGGACTTTAAATAACTACTGATGAAAATTTAAAAAACCACAGGCTTTTGCACTGCTTGCTTCTCAATGTAAAGAAAACAAAAATCGTCACCACTAGATCAATAAACAACATCCATATCAATGGAGAAAAGATTTAAGTTGTCAAAGATTTTTTTTGATCAACCATCAATGCACATGGAACCAACAGTTAAGAAATCAAATAATATATTGCATTAAGAAAATGTGCTGCACAAGACCTTTTAAAGTGGTCAAGAGCAAAGATTTCAGTCTGAGGACTTAGGTGTGCTTGATTCAAGCTATGATATTTTCAATAACCTCAGATGCATATGAAAGTTGGATAATGAATAAGGAAGACCATAGAAAAATGGATGCATTTGAGTTGTGATGTTGGAGGGAAATATTAAAAGTACATGGACCACAAAAACATCAAGCAAATCTGTATTGGAAGAAGTACCACCAGAATGCTTGTTAGAAGTTACAATGGCTAGACTTCATCTCTCATACTTCAGACATATTATCAGGAGGGTACAGTCTTTGGAGAAGGACATCATGTTTGGTAAAGTGGAGGGTCAGCACAAAAGAGGAAGACTCCCAATGAGTTGGACTGACACAGTGACAGCAACAAGGGGATCAAATGTAGCAATAATTGTGAGTTTGGCACTAGACCAGGAAGTGTTTTGTTCAGTTGTGCATAGTGTTGCTACGAGTCAGTACTGAATCAATGGCACCTAACAAAAACAAAGGCTTGGGGAAAAAAAGATATATTAGGAATACTGTCTCTTAGTTTTATTAATGATTCATAGCACAGATGAAAGGGGAATAAAAGATTAATTCTGTTTCAAGAAAATTATGTGAAAAGAAATTTTGTATGCTTCCAGGATAAAAGCAGCCCTTTTATAAATCAGTTGTTTTAGTAAATGAGCTCTTAGTATTTTATGTTGCCATATTTATCCTTTGAATTAAATATCAATTTATATATTTTAAATAAATAGGCCATATTTATTATGTGATCTAGAGAATTAGAAATGCTATGCATTAATAGGGAAATTTATACCAAATTAAAAACCTGATAGGCAATAGTGAATACATGTTGTTGTTGTTGTTAAGTGCCATTGAGTCAGTTCCGACCTATAGCTACCCCGTATAAGGTTTCTGAGGAGCAGCTGGTGAGCTTGAACTGCCGACTTTGCAGTTCAAATGGCTTTGCAGTCTGGCACATTAACCCACAGCGCCACACCAGGACAGTATTATTTTATTACTTTTACCTGAACCCTGTCAATTTTCTTTATAATTCTCCAACTTATGTACCCACTGCCATCAAGTAAATTCACACTTATAGCAACCAGTGGAATCCTGATGTGGTACCTATAGGATAAGTACTTGAGTATAAGATCTGTTTGAACCACAAGGTTGGTGGTTCAAACTCACCAGCAGCTCCTCAGAAACTCTATATAGGGTCACTATAAGTCAGAACTAACTTGATGGTACTAAACAAAAATATCATAGGGATTCTGAGTTTAAAAAAAATTCATTGGGAGCAGAAAGTCTCTTCTTTCTCCTGAGGAGTGGCTGTTGACTTTGAACTTACCAAGTTGTGGTTAGCAGTCCAGTGTTTATCCAACAGTGCCTTCATAAAATTATAACAGGTTTGAAAGATTAATCAAAAGTCAGCTCTTTAATA
>NW_006408671.1:834256-837457 GCF_000296735.1 Chrysochloris asiatica
TGGCTTGTGAGTTGCTGGGATTCAGGAAGCTATGGCACCAGTACTTTAAATACTAGCAAGGTCACCCATGGTGGACAGGTTTCAGATGAACTTCCAGACGAAGACAGACTAAGAAGAAAGAGTGATGAACTACTTCTGAATATTTAGTCACTGAAAAACTTATGAATAGTAGAGAAACACTATCAGATATATTGCCAGAAAATGAGTCCATCAGGTTGGAAGGCACTCAAAATGTGACTGGGGAAGAGCTGCCTCCTCAAAATATGGTTGACCGTGATGAAGTGGAGTAAAGCCTGTATGAGTAAAGCCCAAAGGACCTTCATTTGCTGATGGTGTTAGGCCCCGTCAGCAGCCTTAACTACCAAGAGACCCCAAAGAGATTATCAGGACTCAAGTTCGATGCAAAAGCAAGAGGTTTATTGTTTATTTCCCAGCGCGCTGGGATCCACCCTCACACAGACTCCTAAAACCAGGAGCTGAAGGTGACCCTACATTGTTTTACATACCAGTTTTTATAAGGTTTTAGGGGACATAATTGCACAATGCTATAGATACAGTTTCTAATTGGTTAGATATTTTTATTCTATACCTTTATTGGTCTTGGCATGAAGCAAGCTTTTTATCCTATAAGCTGATTGGCTTTGGCAAGGGATAAGACAGTTAATTGCAAGTGTATGGTTGGAACATTCCCAACCATCTGGGTCAGCCTGACTGTTATGAGTTTCTCAAGGATTATTTTGACATTGAGGTTTTGTGGGCTGGCCGATTGATCTCGTCTCTAGAGGGAACTAAAAACTGAGGCCTTGTCTTCCCAAAATATTTTCTGAAGCCTGACTAGAGTTTAGTCAAGTGATTTTTAGTTTGGCATGATCAGTTGGGTCCTTACAATGGCACACAACTCAAAATGAAGAGAAAGTGCTATAAACATCCATTAAAAATCAGAATATGGAATGTACAAAGTATGAATTTAGGAAAATTAGAAAATGTCAAAAATAAAATGTAATGCATAAACATCAATATCTTAGGCATCAGCGAACTGAAATGGACTGGTATTAGCCATTTTGAATCTGACTACCACATGGTTTACTATGCAGGGAATGACAAACTGAAGAGGAATGGTGTTGCATTTATTGTCAAAAAGAACATATCTAGTTCAGTCATGAGGTACGACACTGTTTGTGATAAGATAATATCCATGTAACTACAGGGAATACCAGTTAATACCACAATTATTCAAATTTATAAGATTTCTACCAACTTCTTTAATCAGAAATTGATCAAACATGCATCAAGATGTATTGATCATTACTGGTGATTGGAATACAAAGGTTGGAAGTTGTGCCCCATCAGCAAATGAAGGTCTCACGGACTTTTCTCCCATGGGCTTTTCTCCATTCACATCATCATGGTCAACTCTACTTTGAGGAGGCAGTTCTTCCCCAGTCGCATTTTGAGTGTCTTTCAACCTGAAGGCATCATTGAATAGATTAGATTATGTTAGATCTCATCATGGGGGATTACTGCTTCCTAATTGCCAAGTCACTAGGAATCCTGGATCAGCCAAGTTTACATACAATCATGGAAAAATGCTGCGGGAACCTCGGAGCAAAAGTAGACAATATACTTTGTTGGTTTTGCTTTGATCTGATTTTCTTTTTCTTTGATATCTGTTCATTGCCCACCCCCACTGTTTGCACACCTCCATTCTGGTGACTAGAGGGAATGCCTGAGCCAGTGGACACTCCCACCCTCACCACTGGTGGGTTGTTCTGCCAGGCATGTGCACAGATACTCAACCCAAGAGCAGACCCTATATATATTTTTGTTTTGTTTTTAAATACAGGAAAGCCAGAACAAGGGGTGTATAGAGAGAAAGAAAGTTTAAAAACAAAACAGGTCAAAAATTAAATTAAAGCCTGAGGTATCGCATAACAACCAATAGTGGCATCTTGAAATCTCTCAGGCAGCTTTGAAAGCAAGAGGCTGAAGAGAGGACACTAAAGGCATACTCATATTAGGCTACAGATTTTTTATTCTTCTCTCCCTCCTCTCCCTTTTATGTGATTATAATAAAGATAAGAGGAGAAATAAATGAGATGGAAAACAGAAAAAAAAAAAACTATATAGAAAGAATCAACAGGACAAGAAGCTGGCTTTTTAAAAGGATTAATAAAATTGAAAAAAAAAAAATTGGCAAAACCAACAAAAGAAAAGAGGAAAAGACACAAATAACTCACATTAGAAAGCAAATGAGGATGTCACAATGGAACCAAATAAAATCAAAAAGATAATAACAGAATATAAGAAAAGTTATATTCCAAAAAATCCTAAAACTTAGAAGAGATGGATATATTTTTAGAAAAACACAACCTACCTAAACTTATGCAGAGTGAAGCAGAAAACCTGAACAGACCCAAAACAAAAGAAGAAATAGATCAGGTCATCAAAAAACTCCCAACCAAATGATGTCCAGGCCCAGCTGGCTAACCGGGTGAGTTCTACCAAACAATCAGGGAAGAGCTTTCACTAATTTTTTTCAAATTATTCCAGAATATAGAATAGAATGGAAAACTTCCTAATACAATTTATGAAACAAGCATAACTCTCACACAAAAAACAGGGAAGGTACATCACTAAGAAAGAAAATTATTGACCAATATCTCTAATCAACATAGATGCAAAAATACTAAACAAAATCCTAGCCAACAGAATACAGAAACACATCAAAAAAATAATACATCATGACCAACTGGGTTTCATAAAAGGGATGTGCAAGGATGGTTCAGCATTAGGAAAACAATCCATGTAATCCACCATATAAATAAGAAAAAGGAAAAGAACCATATGATCTTAATGATTGATGCAGAAAAGGCACTTGACAAAATCCAACATCCATTCCTGATAAAAATACTCAACAAAATAGAAACTGAAGGGAAATTCCTCAACATAATCAAGAGCATATATATAAAACCAACAGCCTACATCAATCTTAATGGAGAAAAACTGAAAGCCTTCCCTCTGCAAATGGGAACCCGATAAGGATGCCCTTTGTCACCACTACTTTTTAATACTGGTTTGGAAGTATTCATCATAGATATACAGAAAGATTTACATCTCAATGTCAAGAAAACAAAAATCCTCACCACTGGACCAATAAACAACATTCTTATCAATGGAGAAAAGATTGAAGTTGTCAAGGAC
>NW_006408671.1:837862-839385 GCF_000296735.1 Chrysochloris asiatica
TAGGGTGGAGGGTCAGAGAAAAAGAGGAAGACCCCCAACAAGATGGATCAGCCAGGTGGCATCATTGATGGACTCAAGTGTAGCAGCAGTAGTGAGGTTGGCCCAGGATCGAACATTGTTTTGTTCTGCTGTGCATGGGGTCGCTATGAGTCGGTTCCGACTCGATGGCACCTGACAACAACAACAACAATACAGAAAGATAATGAAATTAAAGTCATCCAAAATGGCAAAGAGGAAATAAATCTCTCTCTATTTGCAGACAATATGATCCTATACATAGAAAACTCTAAAGACTCAGTTAAAAAGCTACTAGACATCATTGGAAGATTCAGCAAAGTGGTGGGGTATAAGATCAACATACAAAAATCAGTTTGATTCCTCTATAGTAACAATGACAGTGCTGAAAAAGACATAGAAAAGAAATACCATATACAACAACTGCCCAAAGGATGAAATAGTTAGGGATAAATGTAACCAGAGAAACAAAGGACTTATACAAAGAAAATTACAAAACACTACAACAAGAAACCAAAAGAGACTTACAAAAGTTGAGGAACAAACCACGTTCCTGGATAGGAAGACTCAACATCATGAAAATATCAATACTACCCAAAGCATTATACACATATAATGCAATCCCAACCCATAATCCAGCGAGCGACATTCTTCAAAGAGATGAAAAATTACAAACTTTACATGGAAAGGAAGGAGACCCAGGATAAGAAAAGCACTGCTCAAGAAGAAGAACAAGATTGGAAGCCTCTCAACCCCCAATTTCAAAATCTACTACATGGATACAGTGGTCAACACAACCTGGTACTGGTACAATGAAAGACACATTGATCAATGGAACAGAATCGAGAATCCAGAAATTAACCCATCCACATGCAGCCAACTGAATTTCTACAAAATGCCTAGGTATGTTACATGGGGAGGAGATAGTCTCTTTAACAGATGGTGGAAGCAGAATTTGAAAGCGATATGCAAAAGATTGAAACAAGACCTTTACCTCACGCCCTATACAAAAATGACCTCAGCATGGATTAAAGACCTAAATGTGATTCCCAAAATTATGAAAGTCATCAATGAAAACATAGGGACAAATGTGAGGGCTCTTATACAGGGGATACACAAACTACCACATATTTTAAAAATTATACAAACAAAAGTAGATAAAATAGATGATTGGGACATACTAAAAATTAAAAACGTATGTGCATCAAATGACTTCACCAGAGAGTAAAAAAGGAACCCACATAATGGGAAAAAATCGTTTACAATGACACATCAGACAAGGGACTCATTTCTAAAATATGTAGGAAACTAAAACACTTCTACAAGAAAAAGACAACCCAATTAAAAATGGGCACAGGACATGAACAGACACTTCACGAAGTAGGAGATCCAGGCAGCCAACAAACATATGAAGAAATGTTCATGATCACTAGCCATTAGAGAAATGCAAATCAAAACAACAATGAGATATCATTTCACACCAACAATAACAACCAAGATAAAAAAAA
>NW_006408671.1:840040-842469 GCF_000296735.1 Chrysochloris asiatica
GAACAGTTAAGCAGGTTTGCATGTGCTAAGTGGGACAGAAGTAAATGATGATGTATGTACAACCTTGGAACAACAGGGCTCTAAGATACAGGGATTGAGGTTCGGTTTGAAGGCGCGAAAGAGGGGAGTAGTGTTAAGATACTTGGCTGTCTTTTGAATCTTGGTTTCCCTTGCCTATCATTTTAAAGTAGACACTTGAGGTGGGGAGAGAGTAATAGCTAGAATCATCACTACAGAAAGCTTGTAAGTCCGTCTTCATCCTATAACTGATTGTAATACCTTAAAGGGTGCTAAAAGTTGCCTAATGAAAGAGGCTTCCTGTGGAGCCTTTACATTGCACAAGATCATAGGTGGAATCCAGAACCCCATCCAGAACTGAGGTAGGAAATTTCCACTGGAAAAGACAAGTTAAACAGCCTGGAGAGGCTAGGTGAATAGAAGATACTTCATGCGAGAAAGACTAGCAGGAAAAATCAGAAACAATAATGGCAGTCTGGTTGATTACTATAAGAACAAGTAAGCTGTTCACCAGGGGGCAATCAAGACAAGTGGTCGGGATCCATCAGAACAAACCCTATTTATTCTAAGACTGAGACTCAAGGAGAATATACGAGCAGGCATGTGGTCTGGCTGGTGACCATGTTGGTCACCGATAAGGGGAAGAGTGGGGAAAAAACAGCATTGAAATTGAGAGTTAAGCCCAACCACATTCAATAGACCCCTGTGAACCCGGGTGGAGACCTGGATGGCTACCAGTACAGCAATACCTGGGGACTCCTGGGCCCAGAGGCAGTGACATGACCAAAGAGGACTCGAGTGGAGAGTGAAGCGTCCAGCTGATATGAAGTGAGGGGAGATGCACAAGAACACCCATACTTGCAAATAGTACCCATTTGACCTGGCTTCATTGACTGGATAATCAGAACTCGACTAGAAGAAGAAAGAAGAGGGTAAAAAAAAGAAAAAGAGTAACCTGTTACAATTTGATGAACTTTACTTATACATATGGATGTAGTAACTCAAAAAAGGGAACAAATCTTTACAGCAAGGATCACTCCTACCCCCTCGGTACAAAGGGCTGACAGGGATGGGCAACACACACATTGGCTACCCAAAATGGAGGGCCCTATAAGTGCAAAAAGTGACTGGCTTACAAGCTTTCAAGAGGGAGCCTAGTTCCAGACAGGACGAGGAATGTAGAATCACCACTGAATGATTTCTAATCCATTGTGACTATCAGTCAGTCACAAAAGGAGAAATACTGCATTGGACCATTATTGTGAAAGACTAAGAAAAGAACCTACCCTAAAATTTTATATATATAATTGCTTATCACTGGGATGTATGGGATGAGAGGAGGGTAGAGAGGGAAGAGAAGGTAGAGCACAGGGTAGAGAATAGATGCAGGATAGCTTGGGTGCTGGGGGGCAGCAATACACAAGAAGGGGAAGGGGAATGGAAGAACAAGGTGGATGGGAGGACAGTTAGGCTGGTTCATATGGGTTAAGCGGGACAGAAGTAAATGATGAGGTATGCACGACCTTGGAAAAACAGGGCTCCGGGATATAGGGATTGAGGCATGGTTTGAATGGGTAAAAGAGGGAAATAATGTTAAGATGCTTGGCTGTCTTTTCATTCTTAGTTTCCCTTGCCTAACATTGTGAAATAGACACTTGGGGTATGGGGAGAAAAGGATTAGCAAGAAACATCACAATAAAAAGCTTGTAAGTTTGTCTTCAGCCTGATTGGAATACCTTAAAAGGGGCTAGAAGTTGCCCAGTGAAAGAGGCCTCCGGTAGAGCTTTTGCACTGCATATAATACTATAAGTGGAAACAAGAACCCCCATCCAGAATTGTCTGAGGTAGGAAATTTCCACTGGAAATGACGAGTAGAGCAGCCTGGAGCAGCTAGAAGAACAGAAGATATTTCATGAAGAAAGACCAGCAGGAAAAATTAGGAAACAGTAACATCAGTCTGATTGACTATTATAAGAACAAGTAAGTTGTCCATCAGTGAGCAATCAAGGCAAGTGGTCAGTTCCCCTCAGAGCACATCCCCTTCCAAGATAGACTCAAGGGGAATACACGAGCAGCCATGTGGTCTGGCTGGTGAGCAAGTTGTTCACAGATAAGGGGAAGAGGGGGAAAAAACAGAAATGAAATTGGGATCTGAGTCTGACGACATTCAATAGACTCCTGTGAACCCAGGTGGAGACCTGGATGGCCAGCAGTACAGCAAGAACAGGGGACTCCTGGGACTAAAGGCAGTGACATTGCCACAGAAGACTAGAGTAGACAGTGAAGCGTCCAGCTGATATGAAGTGCGGGGAGATGTACAAGAACACGCATACTTGCAGATAGTATCCACTTGACCTGGTTTCAATGGCTGGATGATCAAAACTCGACTAGAAGAATGTTGAGGTCCTATG
>NW_006408671.1:843889-849948 GCF_000296735.1 Chrysochloris asiatica
GATGTAGTAGCTCAAAAAGGGGAACAAATTTTTACAGCAAGGATTACTCTCACCCCCTCAGTACACAGGGTTGACAGGGATGAGTAACTTGGACATTAGCTATCCAAAATGGGGCAGGCAGGGGGCTATGAAGGCAAGAAGTGCCGGCCTTACAAGCTTTCAAGAGGGAGCCTAGTTCCAGATGGGGCAGGGGTTAGGTAGTACCTCCACTGGATGATTTCCAATCTGCTGGGACCAGACTGGGGAAAGGAAATGGGGATAAGATTCTTGTGGTACAATAGTCAATAGTTGCCATCGGGATTGACTGTGAGAGTCGGAAATGTAGAGGTAGATGTTTTTTGACAAAAGGAGGGGAGTGATAGATTTTGCAGCCCAGGAGTGGAGGTCCCTTGGACCATCAAGTGAGAAGATCAGAGAGTGTGACCTACCCAGAGAGGCAGTGATGCCAGGGATGGAGACAGAGACGATGATGTGAACAGATGGAGCAGCTGGGGACACTGAACTCAGGGAAGGACAGGGGCTGTATGCTGACGGCTGGGGGGTGGGGTAGGGCCTGTGGGGTGCACCCTTCAATTATTTGATGATGCATGGAGAGGACTGTAATCATTGCAATGAAATTAAATACAATAGGATGAATTTAATACTGATGCTCTCCCATGTAAACCCACATAATTCACAATAAAAACTTTTTTTAAAAAAGAAGGTGGAAACTCTACCAAAAAAATAAATAAATAAAAGTTCATTATTCAATCATTTCACTAGGTAGTATATGATCAAGGACAAATGGTATTGACAGAAATCCAAGCTGCACTGAAGATATTAGGAAAAACAAGGCCCCAGGAATAGATAGAATACCAATTAAAATGTTTCAGCAAGTTGATGCAGCAGTGGAAACTATACCAAGAAATTTGGTAAAGTGATACATGACCAACCAATTGGAAGAAATTCATATTTGTGCCATTTCAAAGAAAGATGACCCAATAGAATGTAGAAATTATTAAACAATGTCATTAATATCACATGTAATTAAATATTTTCAGGAGCAGAAAGTCCTACTTTTCTCCCTCAGCATGACTGTGGTGCCTTGAATTTACTTGATATGGCTTTTCTATCCAAAGTCTTCTTAATTCACATCACCTGATTGGGTGGGACAAGGTATACATGACTTTAAGGCTGGGGTTGGTTAGTTTTTACCTCAGGCTAGGCTTAAAAGTAGCCATATCAGAATCAGAGATGGAAGATCCCAGGACCATCAAGAAGGAAAAGCATGAGTGAAGCATCAGATAACATACTAGAGAACCAGTAAAGGCAGAGGTGGTGGTAGAGGTGCCTGCAGAGACAAAGGCAGTGGAGAAGACATGAAGAGGCACAGCAGCTTTGGGCTTTAAACTCATGCATTGAGTAAAGTTGAGTGCCTATGGGCATCAAATTGGCTAGCAGAATGTCCCCTCTGGTCATTCACAGAGTGGCTAAAAGAGTTTTGTAACACTTGCCAGAGCAGGGCAAAAGCCAAGGGACCACATAAATGAGAGACAAAAGACAAGAGTAAGATATGTCTGCAATATAGCAGACAAGAGGCATTCCTGACTAGAGAATTGTTGCATCCTGAAATTGTTTCTGAATTGTGCCCTGTTCACTTCCCTAATAAACCCCATAATTGTGAGTATTGTTATGAGTTCTGTGTGGCCATTGCAGCAGATTGTCAAACCTAGATGTGAAGCAGACAGTGCTGTGGAATGGATGGTAGGTATCAGAATAGGGTAAATAAGGTTGAAGAAGCATGTCTAACTTCCACTTCATATAAATTTGCTTGGGCTAACTTGAGTTTGATACTCTTTCTCTCTTATGAATTCAGAGGATGTGAAACATAAATCCCTCATGGTTTAAGCAGTGACCAATCTTGTATTTGGCAGTCCACTGTTTATCCTACATAGCAATAGCACTCCCAGAAAAAGCTTACCTGTGATTTAATGACTATGCAAAAACATTTGACTCTGTGGATCATAGCAAACTATGGACAACTTTGGGAAGAATGGAAATTCTTGTTGATGTTGTTGTTAGGTGCCATCCAGTTGGTACCTACTCATACCAATCCTATGCAAAACAGAACAAAACACTGCCCAGTTCTGTGTCAAACTCATAATCATTAGAGTGGCTCATTGCTGCTGCCACTGCATCAATCCATCTCAGTGGGGGTCTTCTTTTTCTCTAACTCTCAACTCTACCAAATATGATATCCTTCTCCAAGAACTGGTCCCTTCAGATGATATGTACAAATTATGAGAGATGATGCCTAACCATACTAACTTCCAAGTAGCACTCTGGCTGTACTTCTTCTAATGCTGAACTGTTTGTTCTTTTGGCAGTTCATGGTACTTTCAATATTCTCCTCCAACACCATAACTCAAGTGCATAAATTCCTCTACAGTCTTCCTTATGCACTGTCCAACTTTCATGTGCATATGTTGTTAGGTACCATTGATTCGGTACCAACTCATAGAGAACCTATGCACAACAGAACGAAACACTGCCTGATCCTGGGCCAACCTCACAATTGTTGCCACGCTTGAGTCCATTGATGCTGCCACTTTGCCAATCCATCTCATTGGGGGTTTTCCTCTTTTTCTCTGACCCTCCTCCTTAACAAACATGATATCCTACCCCAGAGGCTGGTCTCTCCTGACAATATGGTCAAAGTATGAGAGATGAAGTTCGGCCATTCTGACCTCCAAGGAGCACTTTGGCTTAACTTCTTTCAACACAGATCTGTTGGTTCTTTGGCAGCCCATGGAACTTTCAATATTCTCCAACACCATAACTCAAATGCATCAATTCTTCTAAGGTCTTCATTATTCACTGTCCAGCTTTCACATGCATATGAGGTTATTAAAATACCATGGCTTAGGTCAGGCACACTTAGTCCTCAAACAAACATCTTTGCTCTTCAACACTTTAAAGAGGTCTTGTGCTGCATATTTGCCTAATGAAGTATATCCTTTGATTTCTTGGCTGTTGCATCCATAAATATTGATGGGTTAACCTTCAACTTTCTTTGAAAACTTCAACCCTCTCCATTTATACAGATGTTGCTCATTGGTCCACTGGTGAGGATTTTTATTTTCTTTACATTGAGATGCAACAAATAACAAAGGCTGTGGTCTTTGATCTTCATCAGTAAGTATTTTAAGTCCACTTCACTGTCAGCAAGCAAGATTGTATTATATGCATAATATATTATCTTTTATATGCATATCACTGTAAATGAATCTTCCACCAATGTGATGCCACATTTTTCTTCATATAATCCAGCTTCTCAGATAATTTGCTCAGCATACTGATTGAATAAGTATGATGTAAGAATACAACCTTGTCGCATACCTTTCTTAATTTTAAACCATTCAGTGTTCCCTTGATCTGTTCAAACAACCACTTCTTGGTCTATGTACAGGTTCCTCATGAGCACAATTAAGTACTTCACAGTGTTGTCCATAGTTTGTCATGATCCACACAATTGAAAGCATTTGTGCAGTCAATAAAGCACAGGTAAACATCTTTCTGCTATTCTTTGCTTTCAGCCAAAATCAATCTGACCTCAGTAATGATAGTATGCTTGCAACCATTTTTGGATTATCTTTAATACAACTTTACTCACATAGGATTTCATTGATATTATCTGATGATTTCTGCTTTCCCTTGGGGCACCTTTCTTTGTAATGGGCACAAATACAGATGTCTTCCAGTAAGTTGGCTAGGTAGTTGTCTTCCTAATTTCTTGGCATAGATGAGTGACTGCTTTCATTGCCACATCAGTTTGTTGAATTATTTCACTTTATATTCTGTCAATTCCCAGAGCCATGTTATTTACCAATGCCTTCAGTGCACCTTGGATGGCTTCCTTCAATATCATTGGCTCTTGATCATACAATACCTCTAGAATGGTTGAACACTGACCATTTCTTTTTGGTATAGTGACTCTGTGTATTCCTTCCAGCTTCTTGTGATGGTTTCTACAGCTTTCTATATTTTGCCCATAGAATTTTTCAATATTGTTGGTTTAGGCTTGAATTATTTTTTTCAGTTCCCTCAGCTTTAGAAATATTGAGCGTGTTCTTCCGTTTTGGTTTTATAATTATAGGTTTTTGAACATTTCATTTTAATATTGGACTTTGTCTTATTGAGGTGAACTTCGAAATTTTCTGTTCAGCTCTTGTACCTACTCATTTCTTTTGCTTTACCATCTCTATGTTGGAGTGCAAGATTCAGCGTCTCCTTTGATATACATTTGGTCTTTTCTTTATTTCTTGTCTTCTTAACTAGCTTTTGTTTTCTTCCTGTATGATTTTCTTGATGTCACCCTACAACTATACTGGTCTTCAGTTTTAGTGGCTAATGCATAAAATTTGTTCTTCAGATGATCTCTAAATTCAGATGAAATATATTCAAGGTCATATTTTGGTTCTCATGGACATGTTTTATTATTTTCAACCTAAGTCTGAAATTGAATGTGAGCAATTGATAGTCTGTTCCACAGTCTGCCCTTGTCCTTGTTTTTGCAAATGATATGGAGCTTTTCCACAGTCTCTTTCTACATATGTAGTCAATTTTCATTCTGTGTATAGGGATTCTAGATTGAATCCTTGATTGTCCTCATGTGGAACCTGTGCATAAATAGGAGGCACTCATCAGAATCACACAATGGGTGGAAACACTGCCTAGTTAAAATCAAGAAAGATATGCATCAAGGTTTATCCTTTCATTATAGTTATTAAATCTTTATGCTGAGCATATAATCTGAGAAACTGAACTATATGAAGAAGGGGCATCAGAATTGGAAGAAGTCTCATTGATAACTGGTGGTATATAGATGATACACGTTGTTAGCGAAAAGTAAGCAAACTTACAGTAGTTGCTTACAACCTTCATATAGATTATAACTCAATGTAAATAAAACAAAAGTCCTCACAAATGGACAAGTAAATGATATCATGATAAACAGATAAAAGATTGAAGTTGCCAAAGATTTCATTGTACTTGAATCCACAATCAATGCTCATGGAAGTAGTAGTCAAGAAATCAAATGACACATTGCATTAAGCACATTTACTACACAAGACCTCTAGCAGAGCAAATATGTCACCTTGAGAAGTATGGTGCATCTGACTCAAGCCATGGCTTTTTTGATTGCCTCTTATTCACATAGAAGTTGCACAAAGCAAAGTAAGTAAAAGGATGCTTGTTTGAAGAATCCGTTAGAAGGAGAAGATGAGGAAGGTTTTGTGGAAAAGTGGTTAAAGGAAAGAGAGGTTTGAAGCAGACGTAACAGCATGACATAGTGTCTCAGAGCCCATAAAGCTGAGTTCTCAATAGTAAACGAAAGACAACGTATAGTTGGTCAAGGATGATAAAAAGAATTGGCTTCAAGAATGGTGAAGATTTAGGAAGTGGCCAGACTGTGTTTGCATTTTATTCTATATGCAGTCAAAATACATAGAAGAATTTTGAAGAGCATTCTGATTTAAATTTTATTATAAGAAAAATAGATAGAGATGAGGCTAGACTAAATGAAGTAAGGCAAGTTAAGAAGCTATTATTCAGTGATCTCAGGAAGATTTTATTACCATCTTGTGTGAGGCAAGAGAAATGATGGGTCCATTGTAGAAGGTAAGATGAAGCAGGAGGTAAGAAAAGGAAAGGAGGTATTAGGAATCACATCCATGTTTCTGTGTATAACATCTGGAGGAATGGTATTAATATGGAGACAGCTGATTGAGGAGCAGCTTGATTTTTAGACATTACAAACATGAGATACCAATTGCATATCAAACGTTTAAATATATTGTGTTGTTGTTAAGAGCCATTGAATTAGCTCTGACTCACAGCAACCCAGTATAGGATTTCTGAGTAATGGCTTGGTTCACACCAGGACTCCTTAGGTTTTTATGCTAGATTAAAATGAATAAAAAGAGAGAAAGAGAAAAAGTACTCTATTTGTAACAGAGGGTTTCACATCACTCTACAGAATAAGAGAAAATTGAATAATGATTTCCAATATTATTTTT
>NW_006408671.1:850759-863163 GCF_000296735.1 Chrysochloris asiatica
TGAATCGGGCTGTAAACCTTAAGGCCAGCAGTTCAAAACTACCATAATGCACTTAATTTTATAAATTTAGTATCAATTTTATTATCCTCTGCTTTTGAGATTTATTTTGTACTTTAGTCACGCTATTGTTTGATTAGATTTCTTAAAGATTTTTTTGTTTTGTTTTTTTTTTGTTTGTTTTTTTTTACATTCCCACATGAATAGAAGTGTCCTGGCAAAGAAAATCTATTTGTCACCCATTGTTAATACTTTAAACTTGTTGTCACTTAGTCACTCATAATTTCAGTGTGCTTTCAACTTATTGGTCTTATGCCACCTCAGAAACCACTTCTTCCTTTTGACATTTTATAATACATTTATTTAATCTGGTGATTCTACTTCATATATCACATCGCTCTGTAACACATTTCCAGATAAAATCTCTATTTAGGCGCTTAGACACACTTTACTGTTGTGTTGGTTCCAACTCATAGCAGTCCTGTATAGTACTTCCAAGGAGTGGCTGGTAGAATTGAACCACCAAGCTTGAGGTTAATAGTCCAGTACTTATACTACAAAACCACACCAAAACCCTTAACTATGGTCTAGATATTCCATAATGATTTCTGCAGCATAACATGTTCTCCATTTTGTAATGATAAAACAAAAATCATATTATGATAATAACAAAAATCGGTTGAAATTTATGTAATATCATATTTGTAATTTTTGTAAAATCTTTGCTAACCATAGCTGTCTTTACTGTTTTTGTTGTTAATTGTCCTAGAATCATTTCCATCTCATAATGACTCTGCATAGAGTTTGTGAGGGGGCTGGTAGGTTTAACTACTGACCTTGGGGCTAGTTCTTATCCTAGAATGCCATACAAAGATATTTGATAGTTAGTTTTTTTGGCCCTTTTATCCATTTCCCTTCATTTGTGATGTATTGTAAATCCTAGTTTATATGGCTATTATTAAGTAGCTCTGCAAATATAGTGGATTATGAGCTGGGCTACTAACTACAAGGTCAATAATTCAAATCTATCAGTTGCTATGTGCTCCTGTAAAGATATACAGCTGCAGAAATGCTATATATTTAGTAACTGAAAACAAGTATGAGTCAGAACTGATTCAATGGCACACAACCATAGGTGATTTTACTGTCACTTAAAATAATGGTGGATGACCTTCAAGAATCACAGCAAGATGGTGGACCAGGTAGACATGAAGTGAGGAGCTCCACAGCAACAACACAAAATATCAGACCAAGCAGGCTCAGGGAAACTCTGAATCACATATAAAGGAATATTTAGAAGCTTGGAAGGCTTATAGCTAGGGGAATTTGTAGCAGAATCAAGAAATCCATTGCTATCTAATTCAAGACTACTCATCTGAGCCACCATCTTGGGAAAGACCAAGCAAGGGAAGGATCAGAACAGCCACGAATGCCTGACAGAACTGTGGAGATACAGGTGGGAACATTCATTTTCTTTGGTATCAGTTCATTGGTCTCTCACTGTCTGTGCACTTCCATTCTAAGCCTGAGCGAATGGACACCCCACTCCCACCCTTGGAGGGTTCTACTATGTATGCACACAGATCTCCTCAAAATTTAAAGTGACAGTTTCCATTTAAAACAAAAGGGCCACCACTCATCTGTCAGTTTGTCATACTGTGGTGGCTTGTGAATTGCTGTGATTCTGAAAGCCATGCCACTGGTATTTTAAATACCAGCAGGGTCACCCATGATGCACAGGTTTTAGATGAGATTACAGACAAAGACAGACTAGGAAGAAAGAGTGATGAACTACTTCTGAATCTTTAGTCACTGAAAACCTTATGAATAGCAGAGGAAACACTGTCATATATAGTGCCGGAAAATTAGTCCCTCAGTTTGGAAGGCACTCAAAAGGTGACTGGGGAAGAGCTACCTCCTGAAAGTAGTGTTGACTGTGATAAAGCGAATGGAGTGAAGCCTGTGGGAGAAAAGCCCATAAAACCTTCATTTGCTGATGGAGCACAACTCAAAATGAAGAGAAACAGCTTAAACATCCATTGAAAATTGGAACATGGAGTGTGTGTACAAAGTATGAATCTGGGAAAATTGGACACTGTCAAAAATGAAATGGAATGCATAAACATCAATATGTTAGGAATTAGTGAGCTTACATGGACTGCTGTTGGCCATTTGGAATCTGACAACTACATGGTTTACTATGCTAGGAATGACAAATTGAAGAGGAATGATGTTGCATTCATCATCAAAAAGAACATATCCAGATTAGTCATGAGGTATAATGTTGTCTGTCATAGGAAATATCAATGCACCTATAGGGAAGCCGAGCTAATACCCATATTATTCAAATTTACGCACCAACCACAAAAAGCAATGAGGATGAAATAGAAGAATTCTACCAAATTCTTCAATCTGAAATTGATCAAACATGCAATCAAGGTGTATTGATCATTACTAGTGATTGGAATTAAAAAGGTTGGGAGCAAAGAGATCAGTAGTTGGAAAATATGTCCTTGGTGATAAAAATGATGCTGGAGAACACATGATAAAATTCTGCAAAACCAATGATTTGTTCATTTCAAATACCTTCTTTAGACAGCATAAGAGATGACTATACACATGAACCTTACCAGATGGAATACACAGAAATCAAATTGACTACATCTGCAGAAATAAACAATGGAAAAGCTCCATATCATCAGTGAAAACAAGGCCAGGGGCAGACTGTGGAACAGACCATCAATTACTCATATGCAAATTCAAACTGAAGCTCAAGAAAATGAAAACAAGTCCATGAGAGCAATAATATGACCGAGAATATATCTCACCTGAATTTGAATGGTTTAAAATTAAGAAAGGTGTGCAACAAGGTTGTATTCTTTCACCATACTTATTCAACCTGTATACTGAGTAAATAATCTGAGAAGCTGGGTTCTATGAAGAAAAACGTGGCATCAGGATTGGAGAAAGACTCATTAACAACCTGTAATATGCAGATGATACAACCTTGCTTGCTGAAAGTGAAGAGGGCTTAAAACATTTACTGATGAAGATAAAAGAGCACAGCCTTCAATATGGATTACATCCCCACGTAAGGAAAACAAAAATCCTCACCACTGGACCAATCAACAACGTTCTTATCAACAGAGAAAAGATTGAAGTTGTCAAGGACTTCAGTCTTCATGGGTCAACTATCAACACTCATGGAATCCTTAGTCAAGAAATCAAATGACGTATAGCATTAGGTAAATCTGCTGCACCAGACCTTTTTAAAGTGTTGAAGAGCAGAGATGTCAGCTGGAGGTCTAAGGTGTACCTGACCCAAGACAGGGCATTTTCAGTAACCTCATATGAATGAAAAAGCTGCACAGTGAATAAGGAAGACTGTAGAAGAATTGATGCTTTTGAGTTGTAATCTTGGAGGAGTGTATTGAAGGTGCCATGGACTGACAAAAGAACCAATAGATCCATTTTGGAAGAAATGCAGCCAGAGTGTTCCTTGCAGGCCAAGGTGGCCAAATGTCTTCTCTCATACTTTGGACATATTATCAGGAGGGACCAGTTACTGGAGAAGGATATCATGTTTGGAAAAGTGGAGGGTCAGAGAAAAAAAAGAAAACCTCTAATGACATGGATTGGCCAAGTGGCAGCATTGATCTACTCAAGTGTGGCAATAGTAATGAGGTTGGCTCAGGATCGGGCCATTTTTCGTTCGGCTGTGCACAAGGTTGCCATGGGTCAGTACTGACTCGATGGAACCTAATAACAACAACACCCATTATTTTCAGTCTGAAATTGATAAAATACACAATTAAGATCAATTGATAATTGCTTATGATTGAAATGCAAATGTTGGAAACAACTAGGAATGTTGTACACATGGCCTTGGTGATAGAAATTATTTTGGGGATCTCATGATAGAATTTTGCAAGACCAATGGCTTCTTCTTTGCAAATATCTTATTAAAACAATATAAAAGAAGACTATACATATGAGCAGAGTCCTGGTGTGGTGCTGTGGGTTAATGTACCAGCCTGCAAAGCTGTTTGAACTGCAAGGTCGGTAGTTCAACCTCATCAGCTGCTCCTCAGAAACCCTATACAGAGTCACATGGGTCATAATCAACTCAATGGCACTTAACAATAACAACAATTTACACATGGACCTTACCATATGGAATACACAGAAATCAAATCTACTACATCTGTTGAAAAAGAAGGCAAAAAAGTTCCACATCATCAGCTAAAACAAGGCCAAAGACAGACTGTAGAAAAGATCATCACTCATGTGCAAGTTCAGACTGAAGCTGAAGATTAAAACAAATCTGTGAAAGCTCAAATATGACCTTAGACATATTACTCCTGAATTTAGAGATAATCTCAAGAACAGATTTGATGCATTAGACACTAATGACAAAAGACCAGATGAGTTGTGGGATGACATCAAGAACATTACATAGGAAGAAGTTAAAATCTCATCAAGAAGCCAAGAAGGAAAAGGCCAGTATCTGAAACTTGCTCTCCAGTGAAGAGATGCTAAAGCAAATGCAGGAAATGAGGAGATAAAAGAGCTGAAAAAAAATGTTTCCAAGGGCAGCTTGAGAAGACAAGGTAAAATATTAGAATGAATTGTGCAAAGAACTAGAGTTAGAAAACCAAAAGGAAGAACATGCTCAGCATTCCTTAAGCTGATAGAAGTGAAGAGGAAATTAAAGCCTAGATTAGTAATATGAAAGGATTCTATGGGCAAAATAAGAGCTCTGGTAGCGTACTGGTTAAAAGTCAGACTGCTAAACTCTTGTTCAACAAGCAAAACTACTAGTTGTTCTATAGGAGAAAGATGGGCTTTCAGCTCCTGAAAAGATTTACAGCCTTGGAAACACTATATAGAATTGCCATGAGTCATAACCAACTCCATGACACATAATCAACAATCAACTAATCTAGGCAAAATATTTAATGATTCAGAAAACACCAAAGGAAGATGTAAGGAATACCCAGAATCACTGTTTCAAAAAGAAATGATCGATATTAAACCATTTCAAGAGGTAGCATTTGATCAAAAGCCAATGACACTTAAGGAAGAAGTCCAAGGTGCAATTAAGTCCTTGGCAAAGAACATGGTGCTGGGAATTGATGAAATACAGATTGAAATCTTTCAATGCACTGGAGGCACTCACTCATCTATACCAAGAAAATTGAAAGATAGCTACCTGGACATCTGATTGAAAGATATCCATATTTGTGCCCATTCCAAAGAGAAGTGACCCAATTGAATGCAGAAATCATTGAACAATATCATTATTATCACATGTAAGTAAAAGTTTGCTAAAGATGATTTAGAAATGACTGCAACTACACATTGAAATAGAACTGCCAGAGGTTCAAGCTGGATTCAGATGAAGACGTGGAATGAGGAATATCATTGTTAATGCCAGATGGATCTTGGCTAAAAGCAGAGAATATCAGAAAGTTGTTTACCTATGAAAATGCTTTTAATTATATGGATCATGACTCGCTTTGGACAACATTGTGAAGAATGAGTTTTCCAGAACAGTTAATTATGCTCATGAGGACCCTGTACATAGACCAAGAAGTAAACATTCAAGGCTTATTCAGAAGAGTTTGTGGAACTAGGAATAGCATTGCTGATGTCAGATGGCTCTTGACCGAAAGCTGAGAATACCTTAAAGATGTTTGCTTATGCTTTATTGACTGTGCAAAGGCTGTTGACTATGTGGAACATGACAAGCTATGGCTAATGTTGAGAAGACTCGGTATTCCTCAACACTGAATCATGCTTATGAGGAAGTTGTACATAGATCAAGGGGCAGTCATTGAAACAGAATAAAGGGATATTGAATGATGTAAAACCAGAAAAGGAGTGAGATAGGTTGTATTCTTTCACCATACTTATTCAATCTGCATGTTGAGGAAATAATCCAAGATACTGGTTTATGTGAAGAAAAATGTGACCTCAGGTTTGGAGGAAGACTCATAGCAACCTGAAATATGCAGATAATACAATTTTGTTTGGAGAACGTGAACAGGACTTAAAACCCTTATTGATGAAGATCAAAGACTACAGTCTTCAGTATGGGTTGCACCTCAATGTAAAGAAAACAAATATCCTCACCCATCATAAATAATCTGATGATAAATGAGAAAGATTGGAGTTGTCAAACACTTTATTTTATTTGGGTCCACAATCAACATTCATGGAAGCAGGAGTCAAGAAAGCAAGTGACATATTGTATTAGGTAAATCTGCTGCAGAAGACCTCTTTAAAGTGTTCAGGAACAAAGATCTGAGTTTGACAACTTATGTGTGACTGACTCAGGCCATGATATTTTCAGTAGTTTCATATGCATGTGGAAATTGCACAGTGTATAAGGAAGACTGTAAAGAATTGTTGCATTTGGATAATGATGTTGGAGAAGATGCTACAAGAAGTTACAATCTAGGATTTAGTGATTTCTCTTTAAATCCAAGCGTAGTCTCTGATAGCATAATTTATGAAGACATTTTTTTCCTCCTTAACTACCCTCAGGAGAAAACATATTCACTAATAGAGAGGTAGGCATTGAATAGGAGAAATGACACTCTTCAATGAAATAAATGATTTGAGTTTTATCCTTTTCCTTACCACTCTTTCATTATATAATATGTTGAGAGAGTTCTGACTCATAGTGGTGTTTCCGAGGTGTAGATGGTGGGTTTGAACCACTGACCTTGTGGTAGCAGTCCAGGACTTACTCTAGAAAGCCACATCAGGACTCGTTTTACGATATGGGATAAGTAATTTATTTTATCCCTAACTAGTAACTTATTTGAGAATGAATTAAATGGAATAAATTATGTCATTGCCTTTAATTCTTCTTTTCTCTGTTCTTTACATTTGACTTTTTTCTTTGCAAACATCACAGTGTTCACTTAGTACACTAAAGGAAAATGTAGGTTATAAACTGAATATAGAGATGATAATTGAGTGAGTGCATAACAGGAAATTATACTATCTTTTCTTGAGAAACATGAAAACACAAGCACAATATTGTCAAAGTATCAAAGATAGATCAATGGGGGAAGTTCTCTTGCCAGAGGAAATATATTTGATTTGCAGTTGCCAGAATTCTGAACTGTGAGAGCTGACATACCTAAAGCAGAATTTTTAGAATGAAAGGCAGAAACATACAATTGGAATGAGCCTAGAGGAAAGACAGATTAATATCTTGTTTTGTCTAGCAAATGTATTTCACTTGGGTCATCACAGAAACATGTGCGTATCCAATTTTTGCTTTTTATGCTCTAAGACTTAACTCATTTCTGATTGAATCCTTAATACATCTGTAGCAACTCAAAAATTGTCTGTCATTTCCTAATTATCATTTCTTCATAAAAGCTCAAAATTTTCAATGTACTTTTGCAACTGTTTTGCAGCTGTTGAGAGATCTGCTTCAACTAGACACTAACTGATTGTTGGTTTTGCTTTTGTTGTTAACTACCATTATTATTAACTACCTCATAGTGACCTTGTACAGGATTTCCTAGAAGCAGCTGGCAGTTGGAACCACTGACCTTGTGATTAGCAGTCCAGTGTTCATCCTACAGCATCACATCAGATATGAACTGGGGAGAGTTAAAAAATTAAATTTATCAAGAGCTTTGTACTTGCCAAGTGATTTAGTAAGTATTGTACACTCTGATCAAATCATCATCAACTGAAACAAATATCCCATTTTTGCAGGTGAATGTACCATAAAGATGACTTTTCTTACTCTAGCTTTTACACTGCAGTATGCTTTCAAAGGACCACAGCTTTCAAAAACTCTATGAAATAGTGTATTCTGAGCATACAGATTCATCATGAGTCAGAATTGATTCAATGATATCTAATTAGAACAATGACTGGATGTGAAACTCTGGAACATTCCAAACTTCACATCCGTAAATACAACACACAACATAGAACTGGTACTTTGGCAGAGAGCTGAGCATACTTTGAGGTATGATGTGATTTTTTTCTCCCACAAGTGAGTCCATGACAGCATCAGTAGGGATATCAAGCAGTATATGCTTGTCCAGTTTCCACCAGCCTCCAAAAACTTTCTACACATCCTCAAGCACAAGGTGCAGATACCATTTTCTTTGTATGTCATGAATTTAAAAAGTTAAGAGTCTTTTCTCCACCATATGACTTTAACACAGGAAATAGAAAAAAATTAATATGCTAAAAGAAACATTTATCACTTTCAGATTTCATCACTTCTTTACAAGAAAGCAGTGTGGGTAAAAAATTTAAATGAGCCCTAAGAAAGAATGTGTACATATGTACTTTCCATCACTGTTGATCTCTGCCAAATTCCATAACTGTGGAAAGTAGTTTTAGATAGCTACTGAAAATACGTCTTCTCAGAAATTTGCAAGAAACCAAAGAATGAAAAAAATCATTGGGATACATGGCTTTACTTACATTATTTATTGAAAGATCTCATAATGCTGGCTGCTAAATTATTCATTAAATATTAATCTTCTGATTATGCCAACAACACTTTGTATTGAAAGAATGCCTGTCACTTGCCACATAGAATTTCAGTGCTTCAATATCTCTTCAAAAGCCCGAATTTATCAATGTATTCCAAGTTTTGCCCTTGTTGACATATCTGATGACTTCTCTACATCCACCCTTTTTCCTTTTGCGGCAGTGTAAGGTAGTTAACTACTTATTATGGACCTTCAAGTCAAATTTCTCCATTGAGTGATGTATTGTAAATCCTAGCCTCTATGCTTTTGATTGGACTTCTGGTGTGGTGCTGCAGGATCAATACTAGACTGCGAACCACAAAGTCAGCGATTCAAACTCACCAGCTGTTCCTCAGAAACCCTATTATAGGGTTGCTATGACTCAGAACTCACTCAATGGCACTTAACAACAACAACAACAACATACCTGTGATTATGGCCCATTTTGAAATGCTGCTAAGGAGTAAAGATTAAGATGGGGTTAAGGAATCCTGGTGTGGTGCTGTGGGATAAAACATCTGACCACAGGTTAATTTAAACCACAAGGCAGACAATTCAAACACACCAGTCACTCTGCATAAATCCTATACATGGTCTCCATGGGTCGCAATGGACTGGAAGGCACTTAACAACAACAGCAAGGAGCAAAGGTTACAAAGGATCTAAGTATTAAGAATATCCCCACTTTAGCATAAGGTGGGACTCAAGTCACTACCCTTAGTTTCCCTTAGGAGCATGATCTGACACCAGTTTATAAGACTTCTTTGGAAAAGCTTGATCTCCTACCCTGGATTTTGCATATGGCTCATTACTTTTGATCTTAATGCGACTTTATGCCCATCACCTGATGTGATTCATTAGGTCCAACATTCCGGTGCATCAACATCCTGCTATCTGATCTGCTGATATGTGTTTCTCAGCTTCTAAGACTATGTAGATGAGAAGACTCCACCAGACTTATCTCCAAACTACAGATTTAGAACTGTCCAGCCTTCACAATTTCATGAGCCATTTCTTTTGACCACTGCAATGCAAGGGAGGAGTGGTAATTAATATAAAATATTATGTTGGAAAAGTCCAAGAGTTCGTATATGTTTAACTCTCAACTCATAGAGATTTGCCTTGTGCTGGTTTTTATAAAAGAAATTATTCATGAAGGCAATCTGCAAATTCAAGGAGGCATCAAAATTTTGTGGAAAAATTCTATTATCTTTTCATTCTATTTTTCTCAAGAAAGGTTTGAAGATTCCTCTTACATAGCATGTTATATGACAGAAAAAATGAAAGTGCAGAAAATATAAAGACCAAATAGTTTAATGAGCCTGTAGGTGAAAAAGTTGTTGTTGTTGTTAAGTGCCCTTGACTCAGTCCTGACTCATAGTGACCCTGTATAGGGTTTCCAAGGAGCAGCTGGTGAATTTGAACCATCGACCTTGTGGCTCAAACTAACTGCAGTCCAGTGATTTAGCAGACAGTACCACATCAATTTGAATACAGTTGGACTCTGATCTTTCTGGCTTTGCTGTCCTCGGTTTCCTAATTTACAAAAACAGCAATCTGCTTTACTTATCTAACACTACTTTTGTGATTCCCACATAAGTCCAATTTTCAAAATAACTAAAAATGGCTATAAAACTATAATCATGTATGCACATGTCAGAAGTTCAAACCCACCAGCAGCTCTTTGTTAACTCTACACAGGGTCACTCTGAGTGGACACCAACTCAATGGTACTTAACAACAACAACAACAAGGTGTTAATGAGTCCTGCTATGGTGGTATAGGATAAGCACTGGACATTTAACTGCAGCTAGATGGTTCAAACTAACCAGTTGTTCCATTGGAAACCCTATACAGGTTCTCTGTGTGTCAAAATTGACTCTACTGCACTCAGCAGAAACAACAACAACAACTAATGTGATAAATAGGCATTACAGTTGTTAAGTGCCATTGAGTTCTGACTCATAGCAATCCTGTATGGGGTTTCTAAGGAGTGGATGGTGGATTTGAATTCCCAACCTTGTGGTTAGCCGTTCAATACTTATCTTACTGAGACATACCAGGACTCCATTACAGCATGATAAACCAAAATATCAAAACCACTGTCATTGCATATACTATGATTCATCCTAACACTATATAGAGTTTCTGAGACTGTAAATCTTTATATAAGCAGGCAGCATGATTCTTCTCCCAGAGAGCCTTTGTTGAGTTATAAACTTCCAACTTTTTGGTTAGCAATCCAAACCTAGCCCACAGCAATGCAGGGCTCTTCTTTAGAGTAATATGTGCCAATTTTGAATTGTTTTATTAAAACTAAATAGAAATTTACATTTAAAAACCTCTTTTTTTCTATTAAACAAATTAAAAAGAAAACTTCAGATTCTTTAAGACACCACTGAATCTTTTTATATAATTTCCCTTAAAATATATACATTTTTTTTCTAAAATTTGCTTAATAATGTGAGGTGATAATCGTTTATGAATCCTGGTGTAGCATTGTGGGTTAATGCTGGACTGCAAAGTCTGTTTGAACCATAAGGTTTTCTGTTCTAGCTCACCAGCCACGCCTCAGAAACCCTATACAGGGTCCATATGGTTTGGTAGTGACTGGACGGCACTTAGCAACCACCACAAAGAGTAACCAAGAAGTAATAAAAAGATGCTGGCCTGTATTTTTGGATTTGCCTATTATTTTATGAATAGTCTTACATTTAAACTGCATGAACAATAGACCATATTTAAGGCTTCAGTAACTTAAAGTTACTTTTAAGTGTTTTAGAAATATTTGCCTATATTATTTCCTCAATTATATCAAAACCAACAAAGGATTTCCTCAATTTGATTTAAAAATCATGGAGTTATAAGATTTTTGTTTGTTTTTTTAATGTATATTCTTCTGTTATTCAAATTGTCTCAATATATGGGTTTTCCTTCTTGAATTAGAAAGAAAAAAAAAAGAGAGAGAGAGACAAAATAAATTTCTATAATTTGGTAAATAAAGCAATTTGGTTTTCACTAAAGTTTTTAAGAGATCATAACAAAAGCAAAGCAGTAAAATTATGTTAATTATTAAAGAATCATCTTTTAAAGTTTAGAATTTAACTGATAATATCTCTAAATTGCAACTCTGATTTAGGATTTTATATACAAAAAAGTTTTGTGGAGGTAGATTTTTGAGATAGAATAGCCATTCTGTAGATTTGGATTGACATACCATAATATATAGGAACTCAGACAGAACTTTTTGTATATCTTAATAAGGCTATGTGATCTTACTTAAGCTATCTAGTTACCAATGTTAAACCAAAAGAGCAAGGGGCACTGTCTTAAAAAGAATATTTTTTATATTTTATAAGGATGATTTCATTGCAAGTTCTTGCAGTTTTCATCAAACAGTTATGTAATTACATTTTGATATGAGTCTATAGTGTTATCTAGTTCATTTTAAGAAATTTCCATTTTCCTAAAACATAGTAAATAACTTAAAAAATTTACATGAATATATAATTATTTTGCTAATTTCTTATGGCACTCTTAAATATACTTAGAGAAAACCTTTGAAATAATAAAATAAAATATACTGATGATTATACTGTAAGATCAAAGAGCACAGCCTTCGATGTGGATTAGATCTCAATGTAAAGAAAACAAAAATCCTCACCACTGGACCAATCAACAACATTCTTATCAATGGAGAAGACATTGAAGTTGTCAAGGACTTCATTCTTCTTGGATCAACTATCAACACTCACGGAAGCAGCAGTCAAGAAATCAAACGATATATTGCATTAGGCAAATCTGTTGCACAAGATGTTTTTAAAGTGTTGAAGAGCAAAGATGTCAGCTGGAGGACTAAGGTGCACCTGACCCAAGCCGAGGTATTTT
>NW_006408671.1:863893-867686 GCF_000296735.1 Chrysochloris asiatica
TTGATGGTCCCAGGGGCCTCTGCTCTTGGCCTGTAAAGTCAACCACTTCCTTCCTTTTGCTACAAAATGTTTACCTTTACATTTCAAACCCTCACAGTCAGTCCTGATATTAATTATTCACTAGTATACCACATGAATGCGATCCCCACCTCCTTTCATCAGTCCTGCCCAGACAAATTGGATACTACTCAGTGGAGATTCTACTTTCCTCCACAACGTCTGGATCTAGGCTCCCTCTTGAAAGCTTGTAAGACAGTCACTTCTTGCCTTTGTAGCCCCCCATTTAAGGTAGCCAATGTCCATGTTGATCATCCTTGTCTACCCTGTGTATCAAGAGGTGGGAATGAACCTTGCTATGAAGATTTGTTCCTTCTTTTGAGCTACTTCATCCATAGGTGTAGGTCAAGTTCATCAAATTCTACCAGACTACTCTTTTCTCTTTTTTTCCTTCTACTTTCCTCTTCTAGTTACCCTCTGAAGCCAGGTCAAGTGGGTATTATCTGCAAGTGTGGGTGTTCTTATGCATATGCCCTCTCTTCTTATCAGCTGGAAATTTCACTCTCCACTTTAGTTCTCTGTGGCTATGTCACTGACTTTGGGCCCAGGACTCCCCAGGTCTTGCCAAACTGCTGGCCAACCAGGTCTCCAGCAGGGTTCACAGGAGTCTATTGAACATGGTTGGACTTAGCTCGCAGCTTCATTGCTATTTTTCCCTCACTTCCCCTTATAGGTGACCAAGATAGTCACCAGTCAGAACATGTTTTTGCTCTTGTATTCCCATTGAATCTTAGTCTTGGAAGGGGGTTTGCCCTCAGAGGACCCATTTGATTGCCTTGATGTCTTCTGGGTGAGCTACTTGATTTGTCTTGTAGTCAGTCAGACTGCTGTTATTGTTTTGTGTTTTTCCTGTCAGTCTTTCTTTCAAAAAGTATCTTCTGTTCTTCTAGCTGCTCCAGGCTGGTCTGCTTGTCCTTTTAAGTGGAAATGTCCCAATTCAGAAGATTCTGGATGGGGTACAGGATTCCACCTATAGTCTTATATAGTGCAGAGGCTCCACAGGAAGCCTCATTCACTGCGCACGTTGTAGCCCCATTTTAGGTATTCCAATCAGTTATAGGCAGAAAACAGACTTACAAGCTTTCTATGGTGATAATTCTGGCTATTCCTTTCTCTCCCACTCAAGTGTCTATTTTATAATGGTATGCAAGGGAAACCAAGATTCAAAAAACAGCGAAGCATCTTTACATTGTTTCCCCCCTTTTGCTCATTCCAACCATGCCTCAATCCCTGTATCCCAGATCCCTGTTGTTCCAAGGTTGTACATACATCATTATTTACCTCTGTCCCACTTAGCCCATGCAAACCTGCCTAATTTTTCTATCATTTGCCTTGCACCCTCCCTAGCACCCAAACTATCCTGTGTCTGTTCCCTACCCTGTGCTCCACCTTTCGTTCCCTATCCTCACCCCACTCCCGACATCCTGGTAACCAGTAAAGAATCCCTCCTCCCCCTTTAGTATAGGTTCTTATTCTTAGTCTTTTACAGAGTGGTCCTATGAAGTATTTCTCCTTTCATGACTGACTAATTTCACTCAACATAATGTCCTTAAGGTTCATCCATGTTATGTGATAGCTTACAGCTTCCTTGTTGTTCCTCAGGTAGCATAATATTCCATCATGTGCATGTACCACTGTTTGTTTATCCATTCATCTGTTGATGAGCATTTAAGCTGTCTCCATCTGTTTGCTATTGTAAATAGCGCTGCTATGAACATTGATGTGCATATATCTACTTGTGTTATGGCTTATATTTCTTGTGGGTAAATACCAAGTAGAGAAATTGCTGGATCATAAACTATTTCTATTTCAAGCCTTCTGAGTTAGCACCATATTGCTTTCCAGAGAGGTTGGACCATTTTGTAGTCCAGCAAATGCAGGAGTGTTCCAGTCGTTCCACATCCTCGTCAGCATTTATTGTCCTCTACTTTTTTGATCTTTGCTTTTATTGCTGGTGTGAGAAGATATCTCATTGTTTTGATTTGCAACTCTCTGATGAAAAACTGCCCTTTTTAATGATATTTTAACTGTTTCCATAAACTCTCAGGTACAAGCCCCTGAGCCCCTGAGCCTTAAAAAATTTTACCTGCAACATATACTCTGTCTACAGAAGGAATGTCTTTTATCAACCCACACTGGGATGGAGGTCTAAGAAATATCATCCCAAGATGAAATCTAACAAATGATTTCAGTATTAAATATTTTGATTATGTGTCCACTATACAGTCATCATATTAACAGTTGTTTTCGTTTTTATCTCAGAGAGAAACTTTGCAAGATACATTTGAATTTATTTTTGAGAATGTTGTTTCTTAGAGAAGCAAGATATCTTACCCCAAATCTAATTCAAATCTGGTAGATTTTGATATCTGTACTTTTTTTCTGGGGTCCTAAATGTGAGCTTTGCTAGCATAGTAGTTATGATTCCGGCTGCGAACCGCAAGGTCAGCATTTAGAGACTATCAGCTAGTCCGCGGGAGCAAGATGAGGCTTTCTGCTCCCATAAAGATTTACAGCCTCAGAAACCCTGTTCAGGGTCACTATGAGTCGGAACCGACTCCATGGCACACAACAAAAACAACAACAATGTGATGCTTTGAGTTAATGCACTAGACTGCAAAGTCGGTTTTAACCACAAGGTTGGTGGTTCGAGCTCACCAGCCTCTCCTCAGAACCCCTATACAGGTCACTATGGGTCTGAATTGATTTGATGGCACTTAACTACAACAACAACACCTTTTTCTCTACTATATACAGCCTTTGCACTCTAGTCTCCATTTAAATGAACTACAGTTCATTTTGACTTTGCTATTTTATAAAATATATTCTAAAACGTGTGTAATGTGATCTAGCTCAATCTTGAATTCTTATATTTTTATAGTGATTCAATATTGTAAAGATAATTTTATAGTTTTGCATTTCTTTACATAAAAATTTATTCTAAGTTTCTATATGCTTAAAACAGACATTATGTAAAGACTTGCAAAATTCTTTTGTAAATAATCCATATCATATGTTTATTTATGAAAAAAAATTTAAAGATATATTTTGGACTGAACTGTGCACCCAAGATATATGTTGAATTCAAAGACATTATACCAGAGGTTGGAATCCTGTTTGAATATAAGGGTTTTCCTTTGTTGTTGTTAATAGTGGCAAAATAGTGTAGTTGTTGTTGCTAAGTACTTTGTTGTGTTCTCTGACTTAAACAGACAAGTTTAGAAACAGAGATAGGGAGACAGGCTGAAGACACTTTGAGAATCTTCTACAACCTAAGAATGACAAAGGACTATGAAACATTCAGAGCTACTGTTCTTTTACAATTATGACTCACATTGACACTGTATAAAGTTTCCAAGGAGCAGCTGGAGGATTTGCTTACCCTACAGGACCATACTGGAACTACTAGCAGGAAAGAAATCAGTAAGTCCAAGACATTGATTTCAACTTTCATTTTTCAGAACTGGAAGAAATTAAATTTCTTTTTAAGCTACAAACTTTTGGTATTTGAGTTGCAGCAGCACTAGATAACTAACACATCTCATATTATTTATGTAAAGTTATCCCAGGGTAAGTTAAAAAAAAGTATTGCTATAAAATTACATAAGCAAAAATATAAAAACGCAAAGCTATTGTTTCTTGATATATTCTCCATCTGGGCTATATAGGTGGTGTTTTAATCTCTCTTGTTGTTGTTGTTGTTGTCAGGTGCCATCGAGTCAGAACCGACTCATAG
>NW_006408671.1:880531-882015 GCF_000296735.1 Chrysochloris asiatica
TCTCTTGACTGCTACTTCCGCGAGTGTTGATAGTTGATCCAAGAAGAATGAAGTTCTTGTCAACCTCAATTTCAATAACCACTGTAAAATCTTCTTGTGTCCTTAAAAATAACTCACTCAATCTTAACAAAGTGGTTATTTATGTTTTAACTACACTCAAATACACACTTTTAGACTGAAAACAAAACAAAACAAAAAACCAAAATGGCAGTTTAGGCGTCCTTAAAGAATTCAAATCATATTCTTTTTAAATATTCTTTGAGTTTGGGAAGCAAAGAGATATTTGATGGGACTAGATAAGAGTGGACGGAATAAGCTTTCCCTACAAATGTCTCATTGGACAACCCTTGCTACCCAAAGAATGAGCACATGTATTGTGACAATGGAGGGAAAAATTCAGCACAACTTTCCTTGACTTTTTCTCACTAATGTACTTTTCCAATATTCTTAAACTTCCTCCTACTAAACTCCTGGGGTTTACCCTTTTAGAGAATCTATCCAATTTAATTTTTGTTGTTGTTAGGTGTTGTTGAATGAACCCAGCACACAACAAAATTAAACACTGCCCAGTCCTGTGCCATCCTAACAATTCTTGTGCTTGAGCCAATTGCTTATGCCACTGTGCCAATCCATCTTGTTGGGAGTCTTCCTCTTTTTCCTCCACCCTTCACTTTACCAAGCATGATGTCCTTCTCCAGGGACTGGCCCTTCCTGATAACATTTCTGAAGTATGAAAGGCCAAGTCTGGCCATACTGGCTTCTAGGAGCATTCTGGTTATACTTCTATCAACACAGATTTGGCTGTTCTTCTGGCAATTCACAATACTTTTAATATTCTCCAACACCCTAGTTCAAATGCATCAATTCTTCAATAGTCTTCCTTAGTCACTGTCCAACTTCTGCATACATATGGGGTTATTGAAAATATCATGGTTTGTGCCAGGTGCACCTTAGTCCTCAAAATGATATCTTTTCACTTCAACACTTTGAAAAGGTCTTGTGCAGCAGATTTGCCTAAAGCAATACTTTGTTTGATTTCTTAACTGCTGCTTCTATGAATGTTGATAGTGGATCCAAACAAAATGAAGTTGTTGACAAATTGGACCTTTTCTCCATGCATCATGATATTGTTTATTGACCCAATATTGAGGATTTTTGCTTCCAGTACACTAACTTGCAACCCGTCCTGAATACTATGTTCTTTGATCTTTATCAGTATTTTAAGTCCTCTTCACTTTCAGCAAGCAAGGTTGTGTCATCTGCATATTGATATATACTATATTAGAGTTTTCCTCCAATCCTGATAACGTGAATGTGCCTTCTAGAATTATTTGTTCAGCATACATATTGAATAAATATGGAGAAAGACTACAACTCAAGACTTTCATGGTTTTAAAACTTCCAGTATCCCCTTTTCTGTTCAAATGGCTGCCTTTTGATTTATGTTCATGTTCCTCATGAGCACAATTAAGTGTTCTGAAACA
>NW_006408671.1:883270-892395 GCF_000296735.1 Chrysochloris asiatica
ATAAAGCACTGGACTGAAAATTTGGTTTGAACCATAAAGTCATTAGTTCACACTCACCAGACACTCTTGGAAACCCTATACAGTGTCACTAAGAGTCAGAACCAACTCAGCAGCATTTATCAGCAAACACATATCTTAATATAAAGAAAAAAATAATAATCACAACAGGATCAATAAGTAACATCATGTTAAAGGGGGAAACCATTGACGTTTTCAAGGTTTTCACTTTAGTTGTATTCACAATCAAGGTCAATGAAAGCAACAGTTAAGAATCTGTACAACATATTATTACATTTGGGCAAAACTGCTGCACATGAGACACTTTAAGGACTAAGGTATTCCTGGCCCAAGTCATGATATTTTCAGTCACCTCATTTGTATATGAAAATAGAGAGTGAATAAGGAAAAAGAGAAGGATTAATGCATTTGAAAAATATGGGTAAAAAATATTGAATATACTGTGGATTTACAGAGGAAGGAAAAAATCTTTCTTGAAAGAAGTAAGTCAAAAAGGTCCTTCTGATATTAAAGGTTTCTACACAGCCATGTAAAATGCACTATTGGTCTCTACTCATATGGAGTAAAAGAGAATAAAGGAAACCAAAGGCTCAATGTAGAAGCTAGTTCATAGAACTGCTAGCCGACATAGATCACAAATTCATCTAACCAGATGAACTTGATGGTATGCAGTTAACAATACTAATCAATACTAACAGCTCTGACCAGAAAAAAAATAGGAGGTCATAGATAGAATGGGAGAAAAATATAAAAACAACTCAAATTCCTAAAAACATCCAGACCTAGTGGACCAAAATAGACCAGAATAGACCTCATGACCTCAAGACTAGAAGAGACCCTCAGATACTGGTGGAGTTTAATCTAATTCTGTAGGTAACCTTTCAGCCAAATAATAGATTGCATTATGAAATAACACTGTCACCCATGTGTAATAAGATTCCTTAAACACTGAGCTTTATGTAACTAAGTGATGAACTGTAACCTGAAAGCAAAGATGAGAAGGCAAAGAATGGAATAAGAAAGCTGATAACTTGTTAAAACCGTGACCAAGGGCACATAATAATTTGTATAAAATTCTTAAAATGCACATCTGTTAAGTTCATTGCAACTCATAGTACTCTATAGAACCACATAGAACTGCTTTGCAGGATTTCCAAAGCTGTACATTGTTATGAAGCAGATTGCCTCATTTTTTTTTCCCACAGAGAAGCTGATTGGTTCAAGCCACTGATCTTTAGGTTGACAGCAGGAGCTTACTTACTTCACCAGCAAGACCACTTAAATTCTTAAAAATTCTTAAAGGAGCATATAATTTGCTATGTAAACTTTCACATAAACACAATGAAATCTCATTTTTTGAAAAAATTAAATAAACATAAGCTTAATATTTTTAGAAATTAAACAAATGGTATTTTGCTATTATTTTTGTGATATTAATATTTAAATTGGAAATTATTATACTATGTTATTGTTGTTAGGTGCCATAGAGTCCATACTGACTCAGAGTGACTCTATGTACAATAAAAACAAACACTGCCCAGTCCTGTGGCAACCTCACATTGTTGTCACATTTAAGCACATTGATGCTGTCATTGTGCAATCCATTGGGGGTGTTCCTCTTTTAACTGACTCTCCATTTTATCAAACATGATACACTTTGTGAGGAACTGGTCCCTCCTGACAATATGTCTGAAGTATGGCAGACAATGTCTGGCCATCCTGGCTTCCAGGTAGCGTTCTGGCTGTACTTCTTTCAACACAAGTTTGCTCTTATGGAAGTCCATGGTATTTTTAATATTTTCTTCCAACACCTTAGTTCAAATGCATCAATTCTTCCATGGTCTTCTTTTGTCACTGTCCAATATTTGCATGAACATGATGTTATTGAAAATACCATGGTTTGTGTCAGGTGCACCTTAATCCTCAAAATGATGTCTTTGCTCTTCAACACTTTAAAAAGGGCTTGTGTAGCAGATTTACTAAATGCAATACTTTGATTATTTGACTGCTGCTTACATGAGTGTTGATGGGTGATATGAGCAAAATGAATTATTTGTAAAACTTCAATCTTTTTGCCATTTATCAGAATGTTATTTATTAGTCCAGAGGTAAGAATTTTTATTTTCTTTATATTGAGTTGATGCCCATACTGAAGGCTATGGTCTTCAATCTTCATCAGTAAGTATTTTAAGTCCTCTTTGCTTTCAGCAAGCAAAGTTTTATCATCTGCACACCACAGTTGTTAATGAGTCTTCCTCTAACCCTGATATCAAAATTTTCTTCATATAATAAATTTCTCAAAGTATTTGCTCAGCATTCAATTGAATAAGAATGATGAACAATACAACCCTGGCACACATCTTTCTTAATTTTAAGCCACTCAGTGTTCTCTTGTTCTATTCATACAACCACCAACTTGTGTACATACAGGTTCTTCATGAGCCCAATTAAGTGTTCCAGAATACTCATTCTTTGAAATGCTATCCATAATTTATTATGATCTACATAATCAAAAGTCTTTATGTAGTCAATAAAGCACAGATAAACATCTTTCTGTTACTCTCTGCTTTCAGCTTACATCTATCTAATGTCTATAATGATTTCCCTTGTTACACATCCAGCTTGAATCTTTGGAAGTCCTCTGTATGGTTGCAGCTGTTTTTGAGTTATGTTTAGTAAAATTTTGGTTGTATGGAATATTAATGATATTGTCTGATGATTTTCTCATTCTGGAAATAATCTCTCTTTGGAATGGGAACAAATATGGATCTTTTCCAATCAGTTGGCCAGGTAGTTGTTTTCCAAATATCCTGGGATAGATGAGTAAGTGCCTCCACTGCTGCATCAGGCTGTTGAAAGTTCTTATTTTGTATTCCATTGATTCTCAAAGCCTCAATCTTTTTCAATGCCTTTAATGCATCCTTAACTTCTTCCTTCAGTATCATTGACTCCTGATCATATGCTACTACTACTTAAAATGTTTAAACATCCACCATCTTTTTCTGGTGCAATGACTCTGTGTATACCTTCCATATTCTTTTGTGCTTTATCCATCATTCAATATTTTGCCCTTTGTTGCTGTTGTTAAGTGCCATGGAGTCGGTTCCGACTCATAGCGACCCTGTACAGGGTTTCTGAGGCTGTAAATCTTTACAGGAGCAGAACGCCTCATCTTTCTCCCGCGGAATCCCCTAATATTGTAAGTTGAGGATTGAATTATTTTCTAAGCTCTCTTGGCTTGAGAAATTCTGAGACTGTTCTTCCCTTTTGGTTTTCTAATTCCAGGTCTTTGCACATTTCATTATAATATTTGCCTTTGTCTTCTTGAACTGCCTTTTGAAATTTTCTATCCAGCTCTTTTGCCTCCTCATTCCTTTCATTTTATGTAGCATCTCTAGGCTGGGAAAAAAGTTTCAGAGTCTGTTCTGACATCCATTTTGGACTTTTCTTTCTTTCTTGTCTTCTTAATGAACTTTTGCTTTCTTCCTGTATATGTTCTTGATGTCTTCCCATAATTCCTCTGGTCTTCAGCTTTTAGTGTCGAATGCATCAAATCTTTTCTTCAGATGATCTCTAAATTCAGATAGGATATTTTCAAGGTCATATTTTGGCTTTTGTGGACTTGTTTTGATTTTCTTTCGCTTCAGCCTGAACTTGCTTATGAGTAATTAATGATCTGTTCCACAGTCAGCTCCTGGTCTTATTTCGGTTTATGATATAGTGCTTTTCCACAGTCTCTTTCCTTAGATGTAGCCAGTTTTTATATTAAATTATAGTAACAAGATTATCTAACTTGAATATTCTGTTTACAGAAACTTCATTAAAAATTGTCTATTTATCTCTATATGTGTATTCTTTCATAAATAAGATATGCATATCATGGATGTTTATGAAACAACTTTAAAAATTAATTTTTACCTGAATTTTTTTAGATGGATTAATGATTACTTCTTAGATACTAAATGTAGTGATACAAAATAAACATTTATATTAAGTTTCTGTTTCCACCAAACTCTATAACTAATTTTTTTCAGTTTCAAAGCTTATGCAGTCTTTCTTGAGTTGATTGATTTTGTACTAAAAGATTAAAGTAAATCAATATCAAGGATGTCTCTGTAACAAGTGACAGCATCATTTTTATGGGATCAGATGACTGAATATTGAATTCAGAGTTGAGAATCATTTTTGTACATGAATATATAAGAAGTTGAACTCAGAATAAAACTAAAGTGTCAGTTCAATGAATAATTTTATATATAGCCTGGTCACATTAATTCTGAAATACATTTTTTTTAATCAGAAAGGAATGAAAAGAAAAAGTCTGTGAAGCACATTCCTCTGACAAGTTTCAATACAAAAATAAGTATTCACTTGCATCAGACACATAAGATAATTTCAGAAATGATGAAATGGACTTCCAAGACATTTTGAAAGTAATTATGAGGATAACTGAACAGTATATTAGAAGATTCTGAAGAATATCAAAGACTGCAAAGAAATTCAAGGAAAATAGAGCATTTAAAAAAAGTAGTGGATTTATATATATGTTATCTCTGTGATTTCAGAATTGTGTAACTTCTCAAGGCTTTGGGTTTTTTTTTTAATACAAAGTAGAAATTGTATTTAGTGTGTATGTTATTCAAAACACATGATTGGTGTCATTCTGCACAGAATTCTAAAATGATTACAATGACAAGCAGATTATTGACTTTATTTAATCCCGTAATAGTTCAAATTTCTTTTGCTACAATCTAGATTTAAAAAAAAGGATATAGATTGAGCAACATGAATTATAATACCCATGTGCAGATGATATAACAATGTACACAAAAGTAAGAAATTCAAAATATGCATCAAATACCAAAGACTGTGTAGTATAATAAAACTAGTTGCATAATTAAGGATCTCATAAGATAATAATGAGCCCTGGTATGACTTTTTAGTATAAGCCATGGACTGATCACCACAAGGTGAGCAGTTCAAACTCATCAACTGCTCTCAGAAACTCTTTCTGTATACATTAAAGTTGCTATGAGTCAGGACCAACTCAATAGCACACAGCAAGATAATAATATGGACATGAACTGGTAGAACTGAGGTAATTTTAATAAAGTGACAAGCAAAAACATATGGGTAGAACATAGGGAAACCAAGAGAGGTTTTATAATACTTTGGTTCTAGTAAGGGGAGTGGGGAGCTATTACTATGGTGAGGCTTGAGGGATCAAAGTGAGGGAACAGTGACTCAAAAGCATAGATAATAGCTGTAATCTAAGGGATGCCAGGAGGTACCATGTCCTTAGATACATCCAACTAATGGTAATCTGGCAGGAGTGGACATAGGAAATGCATACTTTGATATCATGCATCTCCTAATTTCCTATTATTAGTATGTGATCCTCTCCTACATCCTTCTGATGATGTTACTTGTCCAAATCCCTTTTGGAAACCTTACAGAATATGGCCTGTACAGGACAGGTGAACCATGTGACTAAGTGTGCATATGTGTGAATAAGCACAGATAACCTATAACACCTAAGCAATCATGAGACTGCTACGATGTAGACTCTACTATCAGATCTAATTAGGTTGTAGATGCAAGATGCTTACACAGTGTTGGAAATTGAAAGCATTAGTGTTATTTTAGAAGGTAATCAGTAAGCAACAAGAACCGATTATTTATAGAAACAAACAGTTAACAACAGAAACAGATTTGAGGTAAATTGTTCCCCCAAACCCATGAGTACTTAAGCATATTTGAAAAGAAACTCCCCTTATTTTGAAAAGGGGATGTGGCCAAATTACTCATATGCATTTCTATGTTACCAGGTGGACATACCATAGATAATCTGTCAGCTCAGCAGATTTGTCATTGCCTCAAGTCAGTTGCAATGTGACTGCGTTTGCTCACTGTGTCTCTCTTAGTCTTTCTACATGCCTTTGCTTGGCTGGGTCTGGGCTCTGTGCTTACTGGTCTAAATCTTCACCAAAAGCATGTGACAAACCTGGGCCAATGTCAGGGTTGGACTTGAAAAACTCTCAAAGCAGATTTTTATAGACAACCCCTTTGTAGTGTATGCTCAAGTGTCTGAATAGCCCTCCTCTCAGTCCACAGACAGGATGCCTCTTTGTTTTACAGTAACAGTTTTCAGTACAATTGGAGAATCTGCCACTGAGAAAGACAAGCAGGCTCAATTCTCACACTGTTGGTTGTTCCATTCACTGTACTGGGGTGAACTGAAGCTGTTTTGAGGTACCCAGCTCCATTCAGTAGACCATCTCACCCACCACTGACCATGCAGGTCTCTGGGGATCCCTTCACTAGTACTACTGCTGCTATTTCTCTGCCTCTAGGTTGTGCTGTACTATCTGACATTACTCTGTCCCCAGTGTTATCGACTTAGTAAGTGTTACCAGCTTAGTGTTATAACCTTTAACCTGTGCTGTAGATCTTCTAGAAGAATTCTTGTGTAGGGCCACACTCCCTTTTAGCTCTCTTTGATCAAGAAGTCTCTGTAAGTCTAAGTGTTCTAGAGTTGATGTTAATTGTTAGCAGGTCCCCCAGGCAATCTGGAGGAAGGCAAAATACTAGAAGGTGAAGGAAGGACACTCAATAAGTATAAAGGTTTATCATAAACCAACTTGCAAGTAAGTCACATATGCACATAACAAACAAATCAACCCTTAACAGATCAAGCCTGACCAATCATTTTAGGAGAATTACAAACCCAGAGTAAAAAAGCCACATAAGAAAAAAACCTATTGTACCACAACAAAGTGAAGTGAAGAAGGTGGATTGAGAGCACTAATCATACTACAAATATATTAAGTATTTTACAAGATTTCCTCCCTTGAGCTGTTTTAACACTACCAGTAAATTCTAGAAAGAAAAATGGAGATTTGGAATCAACACAAATGAATTTGAATTCTAATTCCATTATTTCATAACTGATCAAACTTAGTCAAATTAAGTGCCTTATCTGTATGTTGGTTTTCTTATAACTAGTGGGAAACAAAATTTGTGGAATCTCCAGTAATGGAAGAGTGGATAAACCAACATGCATACACAAGGCTATGCAAAGTTAAAGAATAACGATGACTTTGTAAGACATCTTATAACATGGATGGATCTAAAGGACGTTGTTGTTGTGTTCCAAGGAGTCGATTCTGACTCATAGCGACCCTCTGTAGGGCTTCCGAGGCTGTAAATCTTTGCAGAAGCAGACAGCCTCATCTGTCTCCCGCAGTACAGCTGGTAGTTTCAAACTGCTGACCCTGATGTTAGCAGCCTGATTCATAACCACAATCTGTCAGTCATGAAAGGACAAATACTGTATGACAGTCCTATTATGAAAAGTCAAGAAAAGGTTTTCACACTAAAAGAAACATTGTTTTATGATTAGCAGGAGTGAGAATGGAAAAGAGGGAACTTGACTAAGTAGAAAGCTGTTGTTGGTGTTGTTAAGTTGGGTTGAGTTAATTCTAACTCATAGCAAACCTGTCTATACAGGTTAACTCTATAGTTTCCAAGGAGAAACTGGTGGGTTTAAGCTAATGACATTGTAGTTAGCACATCTGTGCTTATTCTACAGAGACTCACTATGTAGACATATCAATTTGGGTAAAGGGTAAAGCATAAATATGCATATATATGTATTGGTTATAGGAAAAAAAAAGAAGAAACCAGTACTCTATAGCAGAGGTTCTGCAAACTTTTCCTCCAAAGGGTGAAATAACAAATACTATAGGATTGTAGGCCATAAAGTCTACATTGCAATTACTCAATTCTGCTATTGTAGCACAAAAGACATAGACTATATGGAAACAAATAAGCATTTCTGTGTGCCAAAAAATCTTTTTGTAGACACAAAATAAGAACTTCATGTGTCTTTCATGTGTCAAAAATGTATTCTTTAGAATTTTTTTTTTTAATCATTTGTAAAGTAGAAAAATCATTTTTAGCTCACAGGTTGCACAAAATAGGATGGCTAAAGTTTGCCATCCTGGCTCTAGAGAATACAATTTTAACAAAACATGAAAAATAATTGCATAATGAGTACACTTCATCTACAAAAGAGGTCAGAACACCATAGGTGGAATCCTGATCCCCACCCAGAATCTTCTTAGGTGGGAAATTTCCACTTGAAAGGACAAGGAGACCAGCCTGAAGCAGCTATAAGAAAAGATGAAACTTCCTGAAAGAAAGACCATCAGGAAAAATGAAAAAAACAATAACAACTGTTCAATTGACTACTGTAAGAAAAAGTAAGTTTTTCCCCTGGGAGCCATCAAGGCAAGTGGTCAAAGCAAACCCCCTTCCAAGAATGAGACTCAAGTGGAATACTCGAGCAGGCATGTGGTCTTGATGCTGACCACATTGGTCACCGATAAGAGGAAGTGGGGAAAAATAGCAACGAAGTTGTGAACTAAGTCCAACCACATTCAAAAGACTCCTGTTAACCTGGATTGAGACCTGGTTGGCCAACAGTATGACAAAACCTGGGGACTCCTGGGCCCAGGGGCAGGGACATGGCCCCAGAAGTCTAAAGTGGACTATGAAGTGTCCAGGGGATGCACAAGAACACCCACGCTTGCAGATAGTACTCATTTGACCTGGCATCAATGTCTGGATGATCTGAACACAACTAGAGGAAGACAGAAGACGAAAAAAAGAGTAATCCACTAAAATTACATGAGTACTGGTTTCTTCTTCTTATTTTTTTTTTTTTCATCCTTGTGGATGCAATATGGCAAAGGAATGAACAAATCTTTAAAAGTGAGGATCATTTCCCACCCCCTTGGTACACAGAGTCTACAAGGATGGAGAACTTAGACATTGGCTACCCAAAACGGCGATGGTGGTGGGGGAAGGGTGGCTACAAAGGCAAGAAGTGAGAGGCTTACAAGCTTTCAATAGGGAACCTAGTTCCAGAGGGTACGGGAAAAGTAGAATCTCCACTGAATTGTTTCCAACCTGTCTGGGTGGGGTTAATAAAAGGTGAGGGGGAAAGGACTCCTGTGGTTCAATAGGGAATGATTGCTATCAAGACTGACAGTGAGTGTTGGAAACGTAAAGGTACATGTTTTGTAACAAAAGTAGGGGAGTGG
>NW_006408671.1:892714-893775 GCF_000296735.1 Chrysochloris asiatica
AAAAAAAAAAAAAAGAGGTCAGAACAAAATACGCATTCAAAAATTTATTTGACTTAAAACTCAGATTGCATTCAGGATACTCAAGTCCATGGCATTTCATAAAACCTTGGATAACAGTTAAATTCCAATCAGAACACTTCCCAAACACTTTGTGTGTACCATGGATTTGCTTGATATGGCTTTTCTCTCCAACTCTTCTTAACCCCCACCAAATAATATGACTGTTTTTGTTGTTAGGTGCCACCAAGCCTGTTCTAACTTATAGATACACTATGCACTGTCATCTTCACAACTGTTGTTATGTTTTAAACCATTGGTATTGCCACTATGTCACAATATCACTTTGGGGATTTTTCTCTTTTTACCTGACCCTCTACTTTATTAGGCACTGTGTCCTTCCCAGGCACTGGTTCCTCTTAACAACATATCTGAAGTATGAGAGAGAAAGTCTTGTCATCCTGGCTTCTAAGGATCATTCTGGCTGTGCTTCTTCCAGCGTAGACTTGATTATTCTTTTGGAAGCTGAGGTACTTTCAGTATTCCTCTCTAACATCATAACTCAAGTGCAACAACTCTTCTACAGTGTCCTTTATTAACTGTCTAACTTTCACTTGCATTCGAGGTTATTGAAAGTGCCACAGCTTTAATGCTCTTTAACACTTTCACGAGGTCTTTGTGAAGTACATTTGCCTAATGCAATATGTCTTTTGATTTTTTGACTGCTATTTCCAAAGGAGCTCTGGCAGTGTAGTGATTACGAATAGTGCTATAAACCTTAAGGTCAACAGTTCGAAACTACCGGCTACTCCGGGGGAGAAAGATGAGGTTTTCTGCTCCCGTAAAGATATATAGCCTTGGAAACTCTGTTCAGGGTCGCTATGGGTCAGAACCGACTCAATGGCACTTAACAACAACAACATTTCCATGAGTGTTGATTGTGGATTCAAGCAAAATAAAATCTTTGAGAACTTCAATCTTGTCTACATTTATCATAATGTTATTTACTGGTCCAGTTGTAAGGATTTGTGTTTTCTTTGCATTGAAGTGCAGTCCATACAGAG
>NW_006408671.1:896956-898549 GCF_000296735.1 Chrysochloris asiatica
CTGGCTGTTGTGCTTTCTTGCTGGTTTTCATTCTAAAGAACTCCCTTTAGGATGTTTTGATGCTCAGATTGGCATTAAAAAAAATGTCTTAACTTATGTTTATCCTGGAAAGTTTTGATTGCAACATCGTATTTGATTGGCAGTTTTGTTGGATAGATGATTCTTGGTTGGCCTTTTTTTTTTTGTTTTTCTTTTAGAGTTTTATATATGTCTCCCTATTGCCTTCTTGCCTGCATGGTTTCTGCTGAGAAGCAGAGCTAAATCTGATTTGCTTGCCTTTGTAAGTAACACTTCTCTTTTCCTTGGCTGCTTTTAGGATTCTCGCCTTGTCTGATTTTGGAGAGCTTGATTATGATATGTCTTGGTGATTTTCTTTTGTGGTCTATCATTCCTAGGGTTCTTTCAGCTTCTTGAATGTTTATCTTCTTGTCCTTCAAGATTTTAGGATAATTGTCTTCCAGAATCTCTTCGCCTACCTATTTTGTGGACTTCTATGATTTTTCCTGTTCTGGAATGCCAATAATTCTTGTTATTTCTCTTCATTTTATCCAGCATGAATCCAAGACTCTCTTCAGATGTTTTAATCCTGTTTTCTGCTTGCTCTTCTATCTTAGCAATATTGAGAGATTTGTCTTCCAGATTGCTGGTTCTGGCTTCCATCTCTTCCATTCTGTTCCTTTGTCTTTTCAGTGTATTGCCCATTTCTAATATTTTATTATTCATCATCTGGACTTCTTTTTATAGGTTTTGAATTGTTTCCAATACTGTATGTATCTTATTTTATTGCTGCTGTAGTACTTTCCTGATTTCTTCCTTATTTTCCTCCACCCCTTTTTGGAGCATTTGAATTTGTTTCCATATTATTCTTTGGAATCCCTTTTCAGGCAGATCCAGAGCCTGCTCTTCTACTGGAAATCTGTGTCTGCTTCCAGTTCATTTGTCTCAGCTACTTTTTTCTGTTTTGGGACATATGTTGAGATTTTTAATTGTGTTTTATTGGACATTTTCAACAACTATGTGAGTTTTTATTGCTTAAATGGATATATGTTGCTTTGTTGTTAAGCTTCCTGAGCATCTCCTGGTGGATATGATCTGGAGATAACCTTCTCTTTTCACATTTGATGCCTAGCAGCTGGTTTTGGCTCTCGTCCAAATAATGGGGTACTACAGGTATGCTTGTAACTTGGCTATATGGGCACAGTTGCTGTCTCTTCTTGGGTAAGGTAGGGGGAGAAAGTTTCAACTCCTAGGAGATGAGTGAGGACAAAAGGATCAAATAATATCAAAGCAGAGACAGAAAGAACCAATCAAAAACAAACATGGATGAACCTTGAGGGCATTATGTTGAGTGAAATTAGTCAGTCACAAAAAAGAGAAATACTGCATAGGACCACTACTGTAAAAGACTAAGGGAAATAACCCATACTAAAGGGGGGTGGGGGGACTCTTTATTGATTATTGGGATGTTGGCGTGGGTGAGGGGAGGGAGGGGAAGGTGGAACACAGGCAGGGATTAGACACAGGATAGTTTGGGTGATATGGAGGGGGCAATATACAAGTAGGGAGAGGGGAATGGAAGAACAAAGCAGATGG
>NW_006408671.1:899765-918215 GCF_000296735.1 Chrysochloris asiatica
ATCTGACTAGGCGGGGCTGATGCAGTGAAATGCAGATGAGTCTCTTATGATACAATAGTGAATAATTGTTATCAGGACTGATTGTGAGGGTCGGAAATGTAAAGGTAGACATTTTATAGCAAGGAGGGGAGTAATTAACTTTTCAGACTAGGAGCGGAGGTTCCTAGGACCATCAAGGAAGAAGAGCAGAGAGCGGGACCCTACCCAGAGAAGCAGTGATGCCTGAAATGAAGCTAGAAATGATGACATGGAGTGATGGAGCAGCTGGAGACTTTAGATCCAGAGAGGGAGAGCGACTGTGTGCTGAAGACCTGGGGGATACGAGGGAAGGATTGCCTGGAGGGGATTGTAACCATGGCAATGAGAAGATATAGGATAGAATGAATGTAAAACTCATATTCTCGCATGTAAACTATCACATAATTCACAGTAAAACATTTAAGGAAAAAAAAAAATTGTGATTGATGCTGTCCACTGGCCTTTGCTGAGCAAAGGGTCCCATCTAGGTAAATTTTGGGGCTGATTCTCAGGGACAAAATGTCATAAGAAGCAGCCTGTGGGTTTCCTCTCTGTGCCGTTGGAAAACTGTGGGTGCAATGCTTGACTCTTTTAGGGGTGTACTCCTGCTATCCTGATGGTGTCTGGGTTGTGCAGTGAAGGCACAATCAGGATGAAGGGACGAGACATGTGAAAATTGAAAAGTGAAAGATGAAATATAGGTAACCCCTCTCTCTTCAGTAATGCAGCTCTGTGGCTTCTAGCATTGGATCCCTGCCTCTTCTAGGCTGTGGTCCTGCTCTCCGGCCTGAAGACTTCTGGCTGCCTGGCTCTGTGGCTGGATCCATTCTGAAATCACCATATTTTTGCTACAATGCCTGGAAACTTAAACAAGATCCAAAGCTCCACAGTTTTTCTGCGGACCATTCTTTCTCTGCTTTTTGGGGGGTTTTGGCAGAGGAGTTTTCACTGTCTCTCTCTGCTTTCCCCTCCCCAAAATCTGAAGACTCTACCATTAGTTCTTGATCATAAACTACCTGTTGAATTGATTGAAAATTTCCCAGTTCCTTTTGGTACAGTTACTCTGTGTATTTTTTCCGTCTGTTTTTGATACTTTCTGTATCACTCAGTATTATGTCCATAGAATCCTTCAATGCTGCAAATTGAGTCTTGAAATTTTTCTTCAGTTTTGTAGCTTGATAGATGCTAAATATGTTCTCCCCATTTGATTTTCTAACTCCAGGTTTTTCACATTTCATTATAATACTTAACTTTGTTTTATCAAGTTGCCCTTTGAAGTTTTCTAGTCAGTTGTTTTACTTCTTCATTTCTTCCATTTGCTTTAGGTACTATACACTCAAGTTTCAGAATCTTTTCTGAGATTCAATTTGTTCTCTTCTTTTTATCCTGTTTTTTAATGAGCTTTTTGCTTTCTTCCTGTATGATATTCTTGATGTCATCCCACAATTTTTCTGGTCTTCAGGCATTACTGTCTAATGAATCAAATCTATTATTGAGATGGTTTCTAATTCAGGAGGGATATACATAAGGTCAAGGAGCTCTGGTTGCATAAGAGTTATGAATAGGGCTTCTAACCTCAAGGTCAACATTTAAAAACTAACAGCTGTTCCATGGGAAATAGATGAGGCTTTCTCCTCCTGTAATGATTTATAGCCCCCCAAACCCTATACAGGGTCACTATGAGTCAGAACTGACTCCATGGCACACAATCACAAGTACTACCATATCTAAGGTCATAGTTTGGCTTTCATGAATTTGTTTAAATTGTCTTCAGTTTCAGTCTTAAATTGCATATGAGCAACAATTTATGGTCTGTTCCACAGTTGACTCGTGACCTTGTTTTGGCTGATGATATTAAGCTTATCCACTGTCTCTTCCAACAGATATATTCAATTTGATTTCTGTATATTCCAGCTATTAAGGACCAGGTGTATAGTAATCTTCTTCTTCTTCTCGCTCTCTCTCTTTTTTTTTTTTTTGCTTTTTATTGTTAATTGAGTTAAGGTTTACCTGCAAGATTATAATTTTTACATTAAACAAATAATACACTTTGTTTCATCTCAATGATTGCAATTCCCTCTGTGGAACAATGGTAATCATGCTTCCTCCTTGTGGCTCCTATTTCCATATCACCTACCTTCCCATCTCTTCTCACCTTTGTTCTTATATACCTGTTGCACCACTGATTTTGAATGTTTGATAATTCCATAATTCATAGTGAACATATCTTATCAATGTTGCTGTTCCTGCTATATGCCTATCTACTGCTTACCAAAATTTTGGTCATGAGGTTGAGTTCCTTTCCAAACCTGAAGAGTGATCAAGGGCCATAGTATCAGATCCCTCCAGTCTCTTTCTGACCAGTAAGCCTAGTCTTTTGTTTTTCTCTTTTTCTTTTTTAATAATTTTGATTTTTGTTACATATTCTGCCACTCTATCTGGGATCTGTTTCAGAGTAGTTGGTACTTTTAGTTGGGCACCATCTAGTTCTTCTGGTATCAGAGTCATAAAAACTTTTATTCACATGTATTTGGATAAATTGATTCCAAACCACTTCAACTCTAATCACTCTTCTTTCTTCTGCATGTGCAGAGACCTATAGCTGCACCTTAGATGGTGACTCATGAGCTTTTACTATCCCAGGCACTACTCACCAAAATAGCATGTAGAATATTATCTTTGTAGATGATGTTATGCCAATTGGCCATGGTGTCCCATGAGACTAAGGTCCTGAGACCCTGAACTTTTCTAGCTACATTGTCATAAGATGTTTTGATAATGTCTAAGAAGGTTTCATCATCTTTATCTCCTTTAGCTGTTTTATACCACCCTGTGTCTTCATTTGTCTTCATTATTCTTCTGCCAATCTTCCTCATCTTGTATATTGTCTTCCCTTTGTGTATGTTGTCCTCCCTATAACCTGAGTTAACATGTTCTGAGCCAATGAACTACTCTCCCCTCCCTGCTCTCCGTAGTAACCATTAAAGAATGTTTCTTTTAGTCTAGAAACTTTTTCTTAAGCTTTTACAATAATGGTCTTAATTTTTTGAATGACTATGATAATGCCATCCATGTTAAATCAAGTTATGAGGTATTTTACAGATTTATCCTTATTCTTCAGTGTTACATAGTATTCCATGTTGTACCACATTTTTTTATCCATTCTTCTATTGTTGGGTACTTAGGCTGTCTCCATCTTTTTGCTAATGTGAATGTTGTTGTTAAATACCATTGAGTCAGTTCCAACCCATAGCAACCCTCTAGAGGGTTTCCAGGGATCAGCTGGTAAGCTTGAATTACCAACCTTGCAGTTTAAACTGACTTTAAAGTCTAGTGCATTAACACACAACACCACACCAGGACATGTCCTGCCTGGCTTGTAATTCTTGTGAACATATACCAAAAGGGAGGATTGCATCATAAGATATTTCTAGGTCCAGTAGTAGACTTTTATGTTGTTTTCTTTTCAATGAATAGATCATTGGTATTTCAAAATTTGCCAGGTGATCTCCAGCATCATTTCCATCATCAAAGCCATATTTTCCAACTACTGATCCTTTTGCATTTCCAATCTTCTTATTCTAATTGCCACTAATTAGCAATGCATTTTGATTGTATGTTTTATCAATTTAAGATTAAAGAGGCTGATAGAATTCTTGAATTTCAACAATATTGTCTTAAGGGTTTGTTGCATAAATTTGAATAATAATGATATTACCTGGTCTTCCTTAAAGGTCTATGTATATTATTCTATCACAAACAGCATTGTACTTCAAGACAGATCTTGAAATGTTATTTTTGGAAATGATTGTGACACTTGAATTTCTAGTTCTTGGCATAGGATACCGTCTTATTGTCATATTCAAAGTGGTAAATACCAATCTTTTTTAGCTCACTGATACCTTGGATATTGATCTTTGTGTGTTTCATTTCAATTTTGAAATTTTTCAATTTACCTAGATCCATACCTCATACATACCATTTTTTTTATATTATTAATGAATATTTACAGCTGTTTCTCTTAATTTTGAGTTTTGCCCTAGCAATTATTAAAGTCCTAAAATCTTTGCTCCATTTATATCATTATGATCAACTCTAGTTTTGGTGTGGCACTGTAGGGTAAGCATATGACAAACAGACAGAAAAATGGTAGAATGATAGAATGGAACCATACAAAGAAGGTGTACAGAATGCTAAATCCCAGGTTGGTTAGTTTTGTCATTCTATGAGGTTGGAAAGATTCATCTCAGAATAGTCCCAGGTCAATCAAAAAAGATGAACCATTAATGAAAAGTGTGAGATCCATACTTAGGAAAATGTTGACATGGGGAGATAGAACAACTTCAGGCTTCTGGGCCCATGGACTGAGTATAGTAAAATGCCTGTTGGTAAGAGTGCCCTTTAGACATTTACAGACTGGCTAAAAGATCTTTGTGACACTTGCCTGAGCAGTTCAGGGCCAGAGATGTCACATCCCTATGAGACTGAAATAAGGCAGAGAAATGACATTCATCATTGGGAAACTGTTGCATACTGAGTCGTTCCGGATCCTGAGTTGTACCCTGTTCACTTCCCTAATAAACTCCTCAATTGTGAGTTGTTGTTGTTGTTGTCAGGTGCCATTGAGTCAGAACCGACTCATAGCAACCCCATGCACAGCAGAATGAAATAATGTCCGATCCTGGGCCAACCTCACTACTGCTGCCACACTTGATGCCATCAATGATGCCACCTGGCTGATCCATCTCGTTGGGGGTCTTCCTCTCTTTCTCTGACCCTCCATCTTACCCAATATGACATCCTTCTCTAGTGACTGTTCCCTCCTGACAATATGTCCAAAGTATGAGAGATGAAGTTTAGTCATCCTGGCCTCCAAGGAGCACTCTGGCTGCACTTCTTCCAAAACAGATCTATTGGTTCTTTTGGCAGTCCGTGGCACTTTTAGTATTCTCCTCCAACACCACAATTCAAAGGCATCAATTCTTCTACTGTTTTCCTTATTCACTGTCCAGCTTTCACATCCATATGAGGTTATTGAAAATACCATGGCTTGGGTCAGTTGCAACTTAGTCCTCAAGCTGACATCCTTGCTCTTCAACACTTTAAAAAGTTCCTGTGCAGCAGATTTGTCCAATGCAATACATCATTTGATCTCTTGACTGCTGCTTCCATGAACGTTGATAGTTGATCCAAGACTCTGTTGATAAGAATGTTGTTTATTGGTCCAGTGGTGAGGATTTTTGTTTTCTTGACATTGAGACGAAATCCAAACCGAAGGCTGTGTTTTTTTTTAATCTTCATCAGTAAACATTTCAAGTCCTATTCACTTTCAGCAAGCAAGGCTGTATCATCTGCATATCGTGGGTTGTCAATTGTGAGTACTGTCTATGAATTTTGTGTGGCAAAAGAGGAAGACCCCCAATGAGATGGATTGGCCAAGTGGCAGCATTGATGGACTCAAGAGTGGCAACAGTAGTGAGGTTGGCCCAGGATCAGCCAGTGTTTCCTTCTGCTGTGCATAAGGTTGCTATGAGTCAGTACCAACTCAATGGAACCTAAAAACAACAACAACAATTGCACCACCACCACCACCAGATATGAAGCCCAGCGTTCTGTGGGAGGGATGACTGATGACTGATATCAGAAGAAGATAAAGAGGTTGTAGGTTCGAGGCTTGTGTAAGTCCATATAGCAATTGTCCTTGTGCTGATTTTGAATTTGGTACTCCTTATCCCTAGTGAAGATAGAAGTCAGACATGGCCTCCCTGCTGTTTTTACATTCATATTCCTTGAAATGAAAAAAAAGAAAAGACTCAATTGAAAATTCTACTAAATTCAATTTACCTAGAAAAATCAGATTTAATTTAATGTTACAGATTTTTGTCATATTCAACAACTGTATTTTAGAATTTTTGACATTTCATTTGTCATACCTAGTAATTCTAAACCAAGAAATGAAGCAAACAGATATACTTTAACAATAGCTGCTCAATGTCATCTTGGAATATGCATTAAGAACCTCAACTGAAAAGAAATCACAGTGTTTTCTTGAAATAACACACAAGGTATGTATTTTTTGCAAACTCTGCACCCAGCTGGTGAAGTAATTTTCTACTAGTGCTATTTTCATTATATATGTATGCAAATTATTTATGTTAGCATGTTACATGCAAAAAATATGGTAGCATTGTTCTTGCAATAAGTACTTTATCTTGTCTTTGACAATGATTGAATTGCACATTCATATTGTCAACAAAAATACAATGCAAGTATTGCAATTTCTGTAGCAATAATGTAAGCAATCTGTAAATCTTTATCCCAAAAGCTATGATTTAGTCATCCCCCATACTGAGATCAGATATAATATAATCACTTCCATTATGAGATTTGCAATGAGTACCCAATCAACTGAAAGCAAGTTCCCTTAGGTTTATGGCCTGCTTCCAATATATGTGGAAGATCTGGAAAGAGTTCCTTGCTTATTTGCTGGATCTTAATCTTGAACACCACACTCAACATCTGACCTCTAATTCTTGAGCCAGTAGACTTTCATGATGCCTGCTGATCATCAGAGCCCTCAGTAGCCTGGCATCTTTCTTGTAAATCTTGGTTTCTTTCACCACTACACTCAGTAGTCTACCATCTAACCTTCTGACCTTGCTACTAACCTGACATCTGATTCACAAACATGGAACTTCATAGCCACTACAACAGTCTAAGCTAAATCCTTGAGATAATTCTCTCTGTATAGATACATCTCTAAACAATCCAGCCTAAGACATTTGGTCCTGAAAGTGGTTCTATGTTTTTGTTGTTATTAGGTGGAATTGATTCTGAATCATAGAGATGTTATACAACAGAATAAAACACTACCGGGCCCTGTACCATCCTCACATATATTGCTATGTATGAACCCATTGATGCTACTACTGTGTCAATCCATCTCATTGAGTTTTTTTCTCTTTATTCACTGACCCTCCAGTATATCAAGGATGATGTTCTTCTCCTAGGACTATCTTCATCAGATAAGATGAGAAACAGTTTTTCCAAACTGACATCTGGTGGTACTTTTTCCATGACAAATTTGTTTGTTGTTTTGTTAATCCATAGTACCTTCAATATTCTTTGCCACCACCATAGATAAAAATGTACTGATTCTTCTGGCAGGGACTAGGCATACTTTAGTCGTCAAACTGACATATTTGTTTTTTAACACTTTGTTGTTCTTAACTGCCCTTTTGTTGTTAAGTACCACTTTATTGTTGTTGTTAAATAGAAATACAATAATACTTCTAAGAGGCAGCTAGTGGGTTTGAACCACAGAGTATGCAGTTCAGCCAGTGTTTATCCAACAACATCACAAAAGTTTTAAAAGGTCATTTGACAAAGATTTATTTAATACTATATTCCATGCTGAAGATTGGACATTTTGATCTTCATCAATGAGTATTTTAAGTTTTCTTCACTTTCAGCAAGCAAGGTTGTGCCAGCTACATATGAGACACTCAGGAAAAGCTTTCTTTTTGGTTGATCTGGATCTTGGATCTGACTCATCTTATGAGCTCTGGTTTTTGGGCTTGAGCCAGTGGCCTGTTCTATTACCTTCTGATTCTGGGAATCATCAGCAACATGCCTTTTTACCTGCCAGACTTGTCAGCATGCTGCTATTTGACTTGCCAATCTTGGTTCATCAGCCTAGCCACTACATGAGGCAGAAGACTAGTATTATGTCTAACTTATGAACTTGGGACTGGTCACCTCTATAACTGTGTGAGCCATTTCCTCAATATAAACCTCTATCTCTATATGAATATATATATTTGTTGTTGTTGTCGTTAGGTGGCATAGATTTGATACAGACTCATAGAGATGTTATGTACAACAGGCAGAAGCACTGTCCAGTCCTGCGTAAGCATCACTATCATTGCTACAATTGAACCCATTGCTGCTGATATCCAAAAAGTTTTGCCATCCTGGCTTCAAAGAACCATTCTGGATGTACAAATCCAAAAGAGATTTGTTTGTTTTTCTGAAAGTCCACAGTACTTTTGATATTTTCCTCCAACATCATGACTTAAATGCAACAACTCTTCTAATGTCTTCCTTATTACTTTTACAAATTTCACATGCATATTTGACTACTGAAAAAACCATGGCTTGGGTCAGTCACACCTCAAACTGACATCTTTGTTCTTGAACATTTTCAAGAGCTCTTGTGCAGCATATTTCCTTGTGCAATATGTCGTTTAATTTCTTGAGTGCCACTTCCATGAGAGTTGATAGCAGGTCAAAGTAAAAGGAAGTCTTTGACAAATTCAATTTTTCTCCATTCATCATGATGTTATACAGTGACCCAGTAGTGAAGATTCTTGTAGTCTTTATATGGAAGTGCAACCCATACTGAATGCTGTGGTCTTATTGATCTTCAACAGGAAGTATTTCAAGTCCTCTTCACTTTCATCAAGTAAGTTTGTATTATCTGCATATTGCAGATTGGTACTAAGACTTCCCAATGCCAAGTTTTTCTTCATACAAGCCAGCATTTGTGATTATTTGGTCAACATACATATTTTAAAATATGTTGAAAGCAAAAAGCACTGACACAAAATTATTTTCCTGATTATAAATTATTCATTATCCTCTTGTTTTGCTCCAATGACTGCACCCTGGTCTATGTATAGGTTCCTCATAAGCACAATTAAATCTTCTGGAATGTCCATTCTTCAAAATGTCATCCATAGCTTGTCATGATCCATGCATTCAACAAAGCACAGGTAAACATCTTTCTGGTATAATCTGCTTTCAGTCATAATCCCTCTTACATCAGCAATGATACATCCTAGTCTGAATCCAGCTTGAACCTCTGGCAGTTTTCTGTCAATGTACTGTTGCAACCATTTTGAAATTGTTTTAGCAATCATTTTACTTACAGTGATATCAATGACATTGTCCTATGATTTCTGAATTCCGTTGAGTCATCTTTCTTTGAATTGGCAGAATATGGGCCTTTTCCAATCAGCTGACCAGATAGCTGCCTTCTAAATTTCTTAGCATAGATAATTGAGTGATTCTAGAGCTGTACCAATTTGCTGACAGGTTTTAATTTGTATACCATCGGTTCCTGGGGCTTTAGTTTTTGACAATGTTTTCAGTGCACCTTGGACTTCCTCCTTTAGTACCATTGGCTCTTGATCATATGCTACTTTTGAAATTCTTGAACAGCAACAAATATTTTTAGTACAGTGCCTCTGTATATTTCTTCCATACTCTTTGGATGCTTTTTACATCCTTCAATATTTTTTTTCCTTATATCCTTGAGTATTGCAAGTGACACAGTTTTTTGCTCAGTTCATTCAGTTTGCAAAATGTTGAGCATGTTCTTTCTTTTGGTTTTCTACATATCATTAGAATTCAGTTCAAACAATTCTCTCACGGTTTATGTACAGGTTGCTCATGAACACAATTAAGTGTGCCAGGATACTCATTCTCTGCAATGCTTTTCATAGCTTGTCATGATCCACAATAGAAAACCTTTGCATAGTCAATAAAGCACATGTAATCATCTTTCTGATATAACCTGCTTTCAGCCAAGATCCATCTGACCTCAGCAATGACATTCCTCACTCCACATTCTTGTCTGAATCTGGCTTGATCATCTGGTAGTTCTTTGTGAATGTACTGTTGCAGCCATTTTTGAATTATCTCTAGCAAAATTTTACTTGAGCATGATATTAATGGTATTGTCTGATGATTTATGCATTTTGTTGGGTTTCCTCTCTTTGGAATGAGCAAAAATGTAGATTTCTTCCAATCAGTTGGCAGGTAGCTGTCTTCTGAATTTCTTGGCATAGATGACGTAGTGCCCCCAGTGCTGTATCAATTCGTTGAAAGTTTTCAATGTGTATTCCATCAATTTCCAGAGCCTTGTTTTTTGCCAGTGCCTTCAGTGCACCTTGGACTTCTTCCTTCATTATCATTGACTCTTGGTCATATGCTATCTCCTGAAATAGTTGAACACTGACCATTTATTTTGGGTCCAGTAACTCTGTGTATTCCTTCCATCTTCTTTTGCTGTTTTCTGCATCATTCAATATTTTGCCCATTGTTGTTGTTTTTAAGTGCTGCCAAGTCAGTTCCAACCCATAGCATCCCTGTATAGGGTTCTGAGGAACTGCTGGTGAGATTGAACTGCTGACCTTGCAATTAAAACCAACTTTGTAGTCAAGCAAATTAACTTCTAGTGCCACACCAGGACTCCATTTTCGCCATAGAATACTTCATTGTTGTACATTGAGGCCCGACTTTTTTATTCAGTTGTCTCAGCATGAGAAATATTACTCCTTTTTGGTGTTCTAGCACCAGGTCTGTCCACATTTCATTGTAAAATTTTTGTTTGTCTTCTTGAGCTTCCCTTCTTAATTTTCTATTCAACTTTTATCTCCTGATTTCTTCCATTTGTTTTAGTGTCTATATACTTGAGAACAACTTTCAGCATTTCCTTTGATATCTAATATTAGCTATTAGAATTTGTTCTTCTTCAACACCCTCATCAGACTCACTCAAAAACTTTTGCTGTCATTAAAAGACTTGAAATATTAGGAAACTGCCTATTCTTACTTGAAAATACAGAGTTAATAGAAGATTAGTTATGTATAGAGACACTGTACTAAAATCTGATTCTTCCTTATTATTACTTTAATATACCTGTTTTTTACTTATTGATATGATGAGGTTCCAAAGACCAGGTCTGTATGTGAATATTGTTATTATATGAAGATGGAGGATGACCACACCAGGCCACAAAATGAAAGATAATGGCATCATTATATAATTGCAAATTTACATAATTAAATAACTGACAAAATACATAATTACATATCTGAGAATCATGGCTCAGTCAAGGTGACACATAACCGAAATCATTACAACCAACATTACTCTTCCACCTTACTTTACTGTTCATTATGCCAGACTTCTATTGAAAATTTACAAAATGCTGTTGTTGTTGTTAAGTGTCTTTGAGTTGGATCTTACTCAAAGCAACCCTGTATATGCTTTCCGAGGAGGAACTGGTGGATTTGAACTATTGATCTTGCAATTCAAACCGACCTTTCATTCTCATACATTATCCTACAGCATCAGTTATTGTTGTCAAGTGCCATCAAGTCACTTCTGACCCATGATGACCCTGTATAGGGTTTCCAAGGAGCAGCTGGTGAGCTTGAACCACCAACCTTGTGGTTCAAGCCGGTTTTGTAGTCTAGTGCATTAACCCATAACACATCAATAGGCAGGACATTTTTTTCTATGCTTGTAAATGGGAAATGTCAGATAGAAAGTTAATTGATAAGTAAGAAGTAAGCATAATAATTTCTGTTACAGATTATTTAAAATGTATTAATAGAGACTTACTGTATTTTATATCTAAAATATAGGGTTGTTATTTTTCATCTGAAAACAAGAAACTTCTAATGTTAAAGGATTTATGGGTAAAATATTGAAGGATGGAGGAAGCATCCAAAGATGATGGAAAAAATACACAAAATAATTGGTTGATATTCAACTATTTCAAAAGGAAGTGTATGATCAAGAACCTATGGTATTGAAGAAAGTCCAAGATTCATTGAAGACATTGGCAAAAAAACAAAGTTCTAGGAATTGACAGAATATAACTTGAAATGTTTAAACAAGCTGATGCAGCACTGGAGGCCCTCACTTGTCTATGCTAAGAAATTTGGGAAACAGTTACCTGACAGACCAAGCAATTGGAAAAGATCAATATTTGTACCCATTCCAATGAAAGGTTGTGCATGCAACATAACGTGGAAGTCACTTTGCAATATCATGAATATCTCATGCAAGTGAAATTTTGCTGAAGATAATTAGAAATTGGTTGCAGCAATACATCAACAGGGATTTTCCAGAAATCCAAGTCAAATTTAGAAGAGCACAGGAAACTAGAGATATCAAGAATAAAGAAAGTATAAGGTAACTTAGTTTCTCATCTCTTGTCATTTGTACATGTTGTCAGAAAGAGCCAGTCCCTGGAGGAGGACATCGTGCTTGGTAAAATGGAGGGTCAGCAAAATACAGGAAGAGCCCAGACAAATATAGTGGCAACAACGATGGGCTCAAATATAACAATTGTGAGGATAGCAAAGAATAGGTAATGTTTCATTCTGTTGTGCTTAGGGTCACTATGATTTGGATTTTACTTGATGGAACCTAACAATGACAACAAGGAGAAATTCAACCTTCAAGTTGTTAGGTGACTTGAATCAGAATCAAAACAGTTTATACATTTCATCAAGTTACAATAAATCTTTGTTTATACATTTTATTTTTTATTCTAAGAATATAGATAAAACATTTTCCAAGTTGATTTTTTTTCACTTATGCAATTCACTGAAGTATATTACATAACCATGTTTTACTACTGTCACCAATATCCTTTAACAAAGGTATATATATTTTTAATTTTTTGGTTTTCATATGTAGCCACAAAATACACAGTAATTCTGTATTTTGGGCTATTATCTATGAAATGTAAGCTTCATTTAAAGTAATGTACTGGAAACCTTCTAAATTTCTGTCATGGCATGGCATATCATCTTAGTCTAGGAAATGTAAGATCAAAAATCTATAGTAGAGTTTAATAAAATAAAGTATTTGTGGAATATGAAAACTTGACAAATACTGGTAGCCTTATTTTCTTACATTTGAGATCAATTTGGTAATATTAATAGTGGTTACATAACCTATGTTGAAATATGTTGTTCTCTCACTCCTACTGCCTTCAAGTAAATTCCAATTCATAGTGACCCTGTAGGACTGAATAGAATCACCCTATAGAGTGTGATGCTGTGGGTTAAAGCGCTAGACTGTGAGGTCAGTTTGAAATGCAAAGTTGGTGGTTCAAACTCACCAGCCACTCCCACCCCCACCCCGGAACTCTTTACAGGATGTCTACTGGTCAGAACTGACTTGAAGGCACTTAACAACAACAGCAACAACAACAGCAACAATGGGTTTTCAGGCTGATAATACTTCCAGAATCAGTTAGCCCTATCTTTCTTCCACAAAGCAACTGGGGAATTCTAGTTGGCCACTCAAAACTTAACTCTCTAGGGTAATACTAATATAAAAATAAGAAACCCAATGTATATACCTTAAAATCCAAATCTTATAAGTGATCTGACTAATAGAAAATATATCCAACTAGGTTTACCCTTTTAGCAATCTAGAAGATAGTGACAGACTAACTCTGACAGACGTCGCGTTGATTTCAGTTAATGAGAGGAAATTAACCTTTGTGATAATTTTTCATTGTATAAATCATATTTCTTTCAATACTGGCCCATGTCCTTACCAGAGAGATTATACTAAACTCATTTAATAACAAATAAATTATATATTCCAATTATTCAATAACAGCCTTTGAAAATTTGCTGCATGATTCAAAACTCTTATCTTGCTATATGAAAGAATCAGTATTGGACCTTCAGTTAAATAGCCCATAATGTGATGGTAAGTAAGAAATATTGCTATACAATGATAGAAATTATTATTAAGCATTATAATGATAGCTTAAATATCATTTCTTTTTACCAGAACAAGACCAAAAAGCATTTTGTTTTCATCTGTCTTATTCCTGAAATTTGTTTGGATCTATGATTTGGAGGATTGTATAGCATTACTGTATAGGAGCTCTGGTAGCATAGTGGTTACGAATTGGGCTGCGAACCTTACGGTCAGCAGTTCGAAACTACCAGCTGTTCTGTGGGAGAAAGCTGAGGCTTTCTGCTCCCGTAAGGATTTACAGCCTCGGAAACCCTGTACAGGGTCGCTATGAGTCAGAACCGACTCCACGGCACATAAAATCAACAACAACATAGCATTACCAGTAAAATCATTCCTAATACTGTTCATTATTTTGTTTTACATTTGAAATATTGTTTTTGGCTAATTTAAATCAAGATATATCACTGTACTTGTAAAAGCATTCAGCAATCCCTCTAATAATTGAAATCAATAGTGTATATGTTATGACATGATCCATCAAAAATATAAAAAAAAAACATTCCTACTGAAAAATCAAAGTAGAAATTTCTTGATGTCATTAATATCTCATCAAATGTGATCCTTACAAATGTCTATCACTTGTAATATATTGAATCAACAGTTTTTAAAGGAAGGTTTGGGGCTTATCTATCAAGCAATTAGTGTTCTTTGTTTTCCACAATGCCTGCACTAAAATACATAGCCACACAGTCAACTTAAAAATCTAAAGGATCAAAACCTCTATTCTGGATCATTATTTGCTATGTCTCCAAAGTATCCTTTAACTTACTGAAACTTCTTGCCATTCACACTTTTCCTGTTAACTTTAATACATAGTCCACCATCTGACTGATCTTGGTCCCTCAAATTGTTGGGAATAGTGTTTAACTTAATCACTTATTTTCCAATTCATCATTTACATCTTTAACTGAAATCTCCATCTCTTTAATGTCCAGGCTTCACTGAAAAGGTCAGAGGGAAAAAAAAAAAGTAATTACTCTTTGGCCTTGATAGTTCTATATCTATTCCAAAACAGCTTCACTACTGTTCATATAAGAAGTTGATAAGTGGTTAGGTGTTTACTTCTTTTTTTTTAATGTCAGTATAAGATTTAAAGAGACTGAGATCACCACACTGTAAGCCAAGAATTTTCAACAGCTAGTTGGGGAAGATGGGAGGCTTATTTTTCAGAAACAATAATCACTCATAATCAAGAGCATTCACAGAGATTTCAAGTTTAAATGTAAATGCCTATTCTAGCTCCAAGCCATCTAGAACTCTATAGAAGCATGCAGAGAGGCTTTCATGATTCTCTTGTGCTGCAGAACTTAACAGGTAAGCTTTAAAATATACAAGTGAAACTTCAAAGGCTTATATTGACTCTGAAGTAATGGTAAAATATCTAGAAGGGGAGATGAATTTTTTAAAAAGGGATGATTCCATGGGGATCTCTTATAACTAAAGGGTTGTTCACCTGATATGGCTGCTAAAAATGCCTCCTGGGTCTGAGCATTAGCCAAGAAAGCGGAATATGAAGTTTGATTTTGGTTAAAGAAAACTACTGTATTTAAAGTCTAGATGAGGTTTAATATTACTCTAATTTCCATTCTTATGGTTTTCTTGCATTTCCTATAAAAATATTACAGTGAATATTTTACTCTTCCTAATAAAACATATACTTATAAAGGGGACTTTTTTATAATCACAATAAACCATTTTATGTTGTAAATTATGGGGTAATAATTCAAACCTTGTGCATTAAACTAAACTTAGTAAAGTCTTATATCTAACAATGCAAAAGGTATGACTTATTATATCATAATTCACATCCTGTGGTGTTGTGCTTCTTAAATACTAACTTTTTGTGCAGGACAACAATAAAAAAACACTTTATATTCGTCTATCTTATTCTTTAAATTGGGCTTGGATATATGGCCTTGGAAGAGAGTATAACAATAAAAGGAAAATCATACCTAATATTATTCTTTTTTTTTTTGCATTTGAAGTATTATTTTGGCTAATTTACATCATAGTCTTAATAGCATTCAGCAAACATCTGAATAAGTATTAGATGTTTATTGTACTGTAAAGAGCAGACTTATTTGCCTATAAGATTGTCTTGACTATTGTCCCTACTATTTAAATATATTTATTTACAACTTAGTTCAGCAATTTGAGGCAAAGATTGTAAATTAATTATTCAAGTATCATCCATATAGCAGTGATTTTTCAATATTCAGGGTTTTAACTTGTAAATACTTGCAAAATTTTGTTTGTCAAGTCTAGAAGTAGAAACATCAATGTTTTAGTATTCTACCAATTTTACTAATGCTAAATATTTACATTAAATTGAATTGTAAAAGGAAGTTTAGACTCGGTGTAGAAATATGTATTGAAATGTATCTAAGCTTGGTTTTGGTTTTGGGAGGGAGTCCTGGTGTGGCACTATAGGATAAACACTAGGCTGCTAGCCACAAGATTGGCAGTTCAAACCCACCAACTGCTCCTTGGAAACCCTAAACAGGTTTCCTATGAATCATAACAACAGGTTTGGTTTGGAGTCCTGGTGTGGTGTTGTAGGAGAAGCCTTGAGCTGCTAACCACAAGGTTGGCAGTTCAAACTTACCAGTAGCTCCTCAGAAACCCTACATGGTCACTATGAGTCAAACTGACTTATTGGCACTTAACAGCAACAAGTTTGACTTAGATAAACTATGTTATTTAAAAGTTAAGTTTTGTTAGACAGTTCCTTTTTTTTAGCTTCAGAATTATACAAAAAGAAGCAACACCAGAAATCATTTGTCCTAATCTGCTTTTCTGTTTATTTGTTTACCTGCTGTTCAAAAGATAAGCAAAACTCATAACACTGTATACTTAATCACATTGAAAAAATCAGTATTGCATCTTTAGTTAAATAGTCCATATGTGTGAAGTTGTCAAGGACTTCATTCTTCTTGGATCATCTATCAACATTCTCAGAAGCAGCAGTCAAGAGATCAGACAACGCATTGCACTAGGCAAATCTGCTGCACAGGAATTTTTTAAAGTGTTGAAGAGCAAGGACATCACCTTGAGGACTAAGGTGTGCCTGACCCAAACCATGGTATTTTCAATAACCTAATATGGATGTGAAAGCTGGACAGTGAATAAGGAAGACAGTAGAAGAATTGATGCCTTTGAATTGTGGTGTTGGAGGAGTATACTGAAAGTGCCATGGACTGCCAAAAGAACCAATTGATCTGTTTTGGAAGAAGTGCAGCCAGAGTGCTCCTTGGAGGCCAGGATGACTAAACTTCGTCTCTCATACTTTGGACATATTGTCAGGAGAGAACAGTCGCTGGAGACGCATATCATGCTGGGTAAGATGGAGGGTCAGAGAAAAAAGGAAGACCCTCAGTGAGATGGATCAGCCAGGTGGCATCATTGATGGCATCACGTGAGGCAGTGGTAGTGAAGTTGGCCCAGGATCAGACATTGTTTCGTTCTGCTGTGCATGGGATCACTATGAGTCGGTTCCAACTCGATGGCACCTGACAACAATAACAACAATGTGTGAAGTAGTCAGAAGTATTGCTATAAAATCATAGAAACCCTTATTAAACAAGCTTATCAAAATATGAATATATTACTTCTCCACTTTTCTGAAGACAATTTGTCATCTTTCTAACCCTTGACTAAATAATGTGTTCTTCAATTTACACCACATCAAAAAGTAGTTTTGGCATCCTTGAGGAACTCAAATACTGTTCCTTTGATAATTTTTCTGAGTTTGGGAAACAAAAAGAAATCTGGAGTGGCAGAATCAGGACCATAAGGTAGATGGGGTAAGATTTGTCACTGAAGTTATTTCTCATAGGACAGTCCTTCCTACTCTTAAGAAGGAGCAGGCATAGTACTATGATGGAAAAATATTCCTAGCGTGACTTCGTTGGACTTGTACTCACCAATGTTGTTTTCAGTTTTTCTTTAAAATTTTTCCTAATAGTCTCGCATGATTGACTTATATCCTTAAAGGAAATATATCAAATTTACCTCTTTGGAATCTTAAGAAAGAGTCACCATAGCCTTTTAAACATAAGCTTCTGTATTGAAATTAAGTGATCCAGCAGCAGATTTTCTAGGAAGACCTTGAGTTGATTGGACTTTTTTTTCTGTCTCTAATGAGACTGTTGTTGTTGTCTTTGAGTGCTGTCAATTCCATTCCGACTCAGCAACCCTATATCAGGTTTCTGAGGAAGGGCTGTTGAGTTTGAACTGTCATCCTTGCAGTTCAAATGGACCTCGTGGTCAAGTACTTATTCTACAACACTACATTAAGACTATGACACATATATTACTAAGAGGACTTGTTTATAATCATTCACTGATCTTATAATCATTTTAAAACATATTTTGTGTGGAATAAACCCATGTGTGTATGAATTGGAGCTCTAGCTGCAAAAAGTTTCTGACTGAAACTCACAAGTAACCTATTCTAAATGTTATGAAATAAATCCATAAATACATTTTTCAATACTGTGTGTTGTTATTGTTAAGTGCTGTCTAGTCGGTTCCGACCCATAGAAACCCTGTATAGGGTTTCTGAGGAGGTAAGCTTGAACCACCAACTTTGTAGTTCAAACGGCTTTGCAATCTAACGCATTAACCCACAGTGCCACAAATAATACACATTCAAGCACACACAAACACAAACACAGGGATCTACTTATCATCTCAAAAAGTTCTATTGGCCTATGTTAATATATAGATATAGATATAGATATAGATATAGATATATACACACACATATATATATTGTTGTTGTTAAGTGCTGTCGAGACTATTCTGACCAATTGCGACCCTGTACAGGGTTTCTGAGGCTATAAATCTTTA
>NW_006408671.1:918660-920210 GCF_000296735.1 Chrysochloris asiatica
TGTGTGTGTGTGTGTGTTTTGCTAATGAAATACATACTAAATAATTGAATGTTTTAAAATTTTTATTGTATATGATGGGTTTTGATAAATATTATGTGGGATACATATGTCCCAGTGAATTCTAGTGGTAAGACAGGTGGCATGAGGTATGAGAACACATTTTTACTTGAATATTTCCAAACACAGCACCTTCCCAGTAGCACACAGAAATGTAAACATACTTACAAGGCTTATGCCACTTTGCAAAAGCCCAAGAGTTAAAGCTTTTCACCATCACTCCTATAGGATGCACAAGCTCATACAATAAGGTCTCAACATAAAATTATATCACTAATGAGCTTCCTACTGTTTCACACAGTAATTCAAATTTCTTGTATCAGCACCAACATTGGGATTTAAATAAGCCTCTCAACAAAAAAGACCTCCCAAGAAACCCCAGAAGCAGAAAATGTAAGTGGTTCTTATATCTACCATAAGTTATGAAAGAGTTAAGAAGAATTGAAATCATTGTTTTGAGTAAAGTTTAGAAGTGTGAAAATTTTTGTTTTCCTTGTGTATACACCTTTGATAGATAGTATCTTTGTGGTTAATACAAAACGAGTGGTTTTACTTTTGTCTCTCTGCTATCTTATGTATTTTCATGCTATTATTTTATAGATTTTTGTAGACCTATAAACATCCATTGTAATTTTGAATCCATCACTTTTTAAGAAACCTAAAATATAATTGAATTTGACTGAAGTTGTTTTTATAATTAATTTCATGTTTATTTATTGAGTTTATTAATGTACACTTTTAAGCAATTTGTCACGTGCAATTAATTATGGAAGATTTGACTTGATATGCTATTTTTTTGTTAATTAAAACTCCAATTCAATGCTATGATGAAGACTGGCACAGTGTAAAAAGCCAAGTACTCTCAGAGAGAGTGTATTAACTAGATTAAATTAAGTCCACACACAATGAAAATAAGTTTTTTTTTAAAAAATATCTGATAGGTATTTTGGAGGGATGGCGGTGGCTCTGTAGGATAGACATTAGATGGTGAATCATTTGGTAATTTTAGTCCACTAGTCATTCCTTGGGTAAAAGATGAGGTTTTCTGCTCCCACAAAATTTAATCTCTAGGCGGGGCTTGATGGTGGATAGGGTAGAAGTGTAGTGAAGATCTCGGTTAGTAATAACACAGAATACCAGATGAAACAGGTTCAAGGGATAGCTCCAAAACTCTGAAGCACATATATAGGAATATTTTAAAAGATCCAAGGCTTATGGAAGCAACAAATCTCATACATTAGAATCCCCTGGGCTCAATGGACCAGAGCCAACAAATTAGGTGAGATCAAGTGGTGAGACCAAACATGGAAGCAAGCAGATCCACCATGGACTGACACCTGTAAGAACCTCAGAAAGTGTGGACATTATTTGTTTTGTTCTGTTTTTTGTTTTGTTTTTTGGTACTCAAAGTAGAGATCACTGTCATAATGCAAATGGAGTAAAGCTTGGGGGAAAAAAGCCTGTGGGACCTTCTATGTTGATGGAGCACAACT
>NW_006408671.1:921105-922417 GCF_000296735.1 Chrysochloris asiatica
AAAGACTGAAGACCAGAAGAGTTGTGGGATGACATCAAGAACATCATACATGAAGAAAGCAAAAAGTCATTGAGAAGACAAGAAAGAAGGAAGACACAATGTCAGAAGAGACACTGAAACTTGCTCTCCGTCGTAGAGATGCTAAAACAAATGGAAGAAATGAGGAGTTATAAGAGCAGAACAGAAAATTTCAAAGATCATCTCGATAAGATAAAGCCAAATATTACAACAAAATGTGCAAAGATCTGGAATCAGAAAACTAAAAAGGAAGAATGCACCCAGCATTTCTCAAGCTGGGGGAAATGAAGAAAAATTCAAGCCTCAACTTTCACTATTGAAAGATTCTCTGGGCAAGGTGCTCCGGTAGCGTAGTGGTTACGAATCGGGCTGTGAACCTTAAGGTCAGCGGTTCGAAACTACCAGCTGTTCTGTGAGAGAAAGATGAGGCTTTCTACTCCCGTAAGAGAAGATGGAAGGAATACACAGAGTCACTGCACCAAAAGGAAATGGTTGACGTTCAACCGTTTCAAGCGCTAGCATATGATCAAGAGCCAATGACACTAAGGGAGGAAGTCCAAGGTGCATTGAAGGAATTGGCAAAGAACAAGGCACCAGGAATTGATGGAATACAAATTGAAATCTTTCAAGAAAGTGAGGCAGCACAGGAGGCACTCACTCATCTGGAAGACAACTATCTGGCCTACTGATTGGAAGAGATTCATATTTGTGTCCTTTCCAAAGAGAGGTGACCCAACGGAATGTGGAAATCAAAAGACAATCTCTTTGATATCTCATGCGAGTAAAGTTTTTCTAAAGGTAATAGAGATATGGCTACAATCATATATTGACAGAGAAATTCCAGAGGATCAAGCTGGATTCAGAAGAGGCCATGGAACAAGAGATATCATTGCTGATGTCCGATGGATCTTGGCTGAAAGCAGAGAATATCTGAAAGATGTTTTCCTGTGCTTTATTGACTATGCAATGACTTTTGATTGTGTGAATCATGACAAGCTATGGACAACATTGCAAAGTGAGTATTCCAGAACACTTAATTGTACTCATGAGGAACCTGTACCTGGACCAAAAAGCAGTTGTTCGAACAGATCATGGGAACACTGAATGTTTTAAAATTAAGAAAGGTGTCCGACAAGGTTGTATTCTTTCACCATATGTATTCAACCTGTATGCTGAGCAAATAATCTGAGAAGCTGGGTTCTATGAAGAAAAAGGTGGCATCAGGATTGGAGGAAGACTAATTAACAACCTGCAATATGCAGATGATACAACCTTGCTTGAGGAAAGTGAAGAG
>NW_006408671.1:923992-925230 GCF_000296735.1 Chrysochloris asiatica
TTTTTGCAGTAGCCAATCATACTGCCATTTTTATTTTGGGTTTTTCCTGATGATCTTTCTTTGAAGATGCATCTTCTGTTGCTCTATCTCTTCCAGGCTGGTCTGCTTGTCCTTTCTAGTGGGAATGTCCCACCTCAGAAGGTTTTAGATGGGGCTCAGGCTTCCACCTAAGCTCCTATACACTGCCAAGGCTCTACAAGAGGCCTATTTCACTGGGCAAGTTCTACAACTGCTTTTATATATTCCAATCAGTTATAGGCTGAAGACAGTCTTACAAGTTTTCTGTAATCATGTTTCCTGACATTCGTTTCTATCTCACTCAAGTGTCTATATTACAATACTAAGCAAGGGAGACCAATATTCCTAAGACAGTTAAGCATCTTAGTATTATTTCCCCTCTTCAGACTATGCCTTGATCCTCGTATCACAGAGCCCTGTTGTTCAAGTTTGAGCATGCATCACTATTTACCTTTGCCCTTTCAGTGTATGGAGTTCTGGTGCAGTGCTGTGGGTTATTGCGCCAAACTGCAAAGCCATTTGAACTGTAAAGTTGGCAGCTCAAGCTGACCAGCTGCTCCTTGGAAACCCTATACAGGGTTGCTATGGGTCAGAAATGACTTGACAGCACTTAACAAAAACATTTCCGTGTATTGTCCATTTCTGATATTCTATTATTAATTGATTAGACCTCTTTTTGTAAGTTTTGAATTATTTCCAATGCTGTATCTCTCTTATCTGATTGTTTCTGAAGTGCTTTCCTTACTTTTTCCTTTTTTTTTCTCAACTCCTCTGTAAAATATTTTGATATATTTCATTATCATTTTACTGAATGCCTTCTCAGGAAATTCCAAAGCCTGTCCTCCTTCCAATATGAAGTCTGGGTCTACCTCCAGTTCATTTGTCTTAGTCACTTTACCTTGTTTCTGAACATGTCCAGAGATGATCATCTGTTTCTTGGGCATACACAGTAGTTGGCCGTGACCTTAATATCTAGATGAATGGATTTTTTAAATATTTTATTATGCTTTCTGATTGCCTCCAGATAGATGTGATCAGTAGATGGGCTTTTCTTTTCACTCTTATTATTACTCAGCTCAGAGTAACGGTCACAGGTGCTGGATGCCTACTTGGTGTATGGCAGCTGGTATAGGTTCTTGCCTGGATGGTGGGATTTTAAAGGGTGTGATTGTATCTTGACTTTTGTTGTTGTTGTTGTTGAGTGCCATCGAGTCGGGTCC
>NW_006408671.1:925730-944059 GCF_000296735.1 Chrysochloris asiatica
TTTTATGCCGCCATTTGGGTTTAAGTGGAAATGGGCCTTTAAATTTTGAGAAGATCTGTGTGCATGCATAGTAGAACCCTCCGGGTATGGAGGAAGTGTCCACTTGCTCAGACACCCCTCTCATCACCAGAATGGAGGTGCACAGACAGCGTGAGACCAATGAACAGATACAGATACACACCTTTATCTCTAAGGATTCAGGCATCTGTGGTGGTTCTGATCCTTCCCATGCTCCGTCTCACCCAAGATGACCACCCCAGGAGTCGCTGAGCCTGGCAGATCCAAAAGCACTGGATTTCTTGCTTCTGCTACCAATTCCACTGGCTGTAAGCCTTCAAACTTTCTAAATATTCCTTTATATGTAGTTCAAAGTTCTGGGACCATCCCTTGAACCTGCTTCATCCAGTATTCTGTGTTATTGTTGATGGAGATCCTCACTGCAGCACTTCTCCCTGATCCACCATCAACCCCGCCTTGACCTCCACAGTTTTGAATAGACATTTTTTTTTTTCAGTAGTATGTCATCAATCATTTATTCTGAAACATCTATAGGTGAATTTCAATTACCAACCTTTTGGTTAGTAGTCAAGTACTCAACATTTTACTATACCTAGGGACTCCTCAGTTTACACTACACATAGACTCCTTAGTAAAAAGATAATTCTAGTTGCTTTAGAGTACTTACAGCATCTTCCTGTTGAATAAGTAACCCTCTCTCTGAGTATCTGCTTTGTCACTAATTTTATATAAAATATAAGAATCGTCCAATAGGGTAACTTCACTAGTTGTATAACTAGCATTTCAGATCCCTATTTTTCCCTCTCCCACCAAGATATCTTCAATCTTTTCTTCATGCAGGAGGAGTATGAATCTCTCTAAATCTTATGCTTCTAATAGTATTACAGTACTACTTACAGAATTTCAGCAATTTTCTAATGACATTCATTTTATGAAAGGGCATTCTATATATACAAGGGATTTATCAAATTGTAGCTTAGCTGTCTGTATCTGAGATTACCCATCTTTTTTAGAATTTAAATGCATCCACACATGCCTGTTATCTCTGTCATATTTCATGCACTTATTTTTTTGACTTGAAGGATATCAAATAATCAATTAATAATCAGACTTAAGATTAGACTAGTTATGTAGGAGATGGAAATACACATGCATTTGTTTATTTCATTCTCACAACAGTCCTATAAAATACTATATCATTATACCCATTTAAAGAGAAGGGACAGAATGGTTTACCAACTGTTATGATTTGTGACCTCTAAAATAGTTGTTAAGGAGCTCAGGTAACATCATGCTTATGAATCAGGCTTCAAACCACAAGATCAGCAGTTCGAAATTACCAGCTGCTCCATGGAGAAAGATGAGACTTTCTGCTCCTGTAATGATTTACAGCCTCGAAAACCCTGTACAGAGTCGCTATGAGTCGAAACCAACTCCATGGCACATAACCACCACCACCAAAATAGGTGTTGGAATCCTAGCCCCTCTACCTGTGAATTTGCTCAAATTCAAAAAGAAATCAAACCCACTGCCATAGAGTCAATTCCGACTCATGGTGATCCTCTGTTGTTGTAAAGTGCCATAGAGTCAGTTTTGACTCATAGCAACCTTGTATAGGGTTTCCAAGAAGTGACTGGTTAGTTTGAACTGCCAACCTCGTGGTTCAAACCAACCTTGAAGTTGAGGGCTTATCCTGCAGTGCAACAACCCAAGTGGGTTTCTGAAATTATAAATAGGAATGAACAGTCAGATTCACCTTCCATGCTATCTTAATTACTCCCATTAAGAAATAGGTTTGTTGTTGGTATGTCATGCTAATCCCACTTACTTTTGAAATGTTAAAAAGATAGATTAGGTATAGAGAAGAAGACCCAGTAGGAGAAAGCCAAGGAACCAAGGAATGCCAAGTCAACAAAAATTGACTTTCTTAGATTATAGAAGTCAGAAATACTATTTGTAGAGCTGGTAGCCTGAATTTGGCCTTCTAGCCTCCTAAACTGTGACAAAAATATATTTTGTTCTTTACAGCCATCCACTTGTACTTCTCTTGCCTGTTATAACAGCACTAGGAATCTAAAGCAGTACCTTCCTCAAGGTTACATTAGGTAGTACACTGTGCCTACCAAGCAAGTTTGGCAGTTCAAGCTCACCAGCTGCTCCTTGTAAACCCTATGCAGGGTGGCTATGGATCGGAATTGACTCGACGGCACTTAACAGCAACAACAACTTTAATTTTTGTATTCTGATCATGAAGGGTGAGAAGAAAGAAGCCATCATTTATTTATTCACTTTTCTGCCTTAAAGTAAAAACTAAGGTAAAATATCTGGGAAATATGGGATATGCAAGAAGATATAAGCACTTTTAAGCAAATAATTGATTTCCAAAATTAATCCAGAGTTATTACTTGTAAGAAGAAAATAAGTTTAATTTTAATTTATTTTTTTAAGTTTAATTTATATGAGAGAGCTTCAAAAAGTTCATGGAAAGATTCCATTTTCTTTTCATTTCATTTTCCATGAACCTTCTGGAGTTCTCTTTCATAATAAAAATTAAAATAGACACTCTTCTCCAGGTTCAAATCCTTTATAAGACTTTTTCACTTGTGTTTTCAAAGGCATATTTATCACATATGTCTATATATGTTCATGTTTATACATTTCTTAACTACCTGAGTCCCTAATTATACTGCACTTGGTTTATTAACAAACATAAGAGCCAGTATACATTAGTGACTGTTTGTGTTTTCTTAAAGACACTTACACTTCAGCAAAGAAAATGTGTGTAAGATGAATTTAAGTCACATGAATCTTGGTATTTTAAGATTTTTAAACAGAACATAAAAGTGTGCAAAAAGTCAATCTTGAAGGCAGTAATAATACCACAATATGTGTAAATGAATGATACTAGTAATTTTTACCTCAAAATTTAAAAATGCAAAAATTTTCTATAAGGCCATGGGGCATATAAAGACTGGAGAAGGCTAATTGCAATATATCCTGTAATGGAATCACATACTGTGGAGGAGCTGATTAAGGTTAATTTGAATCACATCAATTTGAATTAACATGGCCTTTGCAGAATGAACAACATCTTAGTGCCAACATGATCAATTAGTACCTTTAATTCCATACATCCGCCTGGAAAGGTTAGATTTATTACTTATCAAGATAACATTTGAGAATGCAAATACATGTTGGTTCATTTCCTCTAAACCACTGCACCTGAGCACCCACACTCACTAAGACACACACACACACACACACACACACACACAGACAGGTTTCCATAAGACACTAAAGAGTGATTGTACAAATTATTGTATTAGTAGTGTGGGTTTATCCAGTAAGTGGCAAATGCAGGCTTACTTGTGTTTCTTTACTAATCTGTTATAAACAGTTTCATAATTTTTTCAACGCATCAAGATTCTTCTATGTATGACTATCATCTGTCTTCCTCCCAATCCCACAGCACCTTCCTACAGAATCAAAGTGCCTTTTCAAATTTATAATCACTAAAAGAGATGGAGTATCCAGTAATATGTGGTGAAGCATATAGGCTAATAAGTAAGCACAAGCAAGCCTACGACTATCTCGATTATAGGGCGACCTTCCCCTGGGTATCAGTGACCATTTTAACAACAAAATTATCAGAAATTTCATATTTCTCTTTGATCCTAGATATTGTATATGTTTGAACAGCTATTTGAGTTTTTCAACATTATACACTTTGCTTAATAAACTACCAGATGACATTATTTGAACACGCAATATAATTTCATGCCATTTGTCTTACTCCTATTCTTCCTTCTGCTAGAAATGCTTGTCTCCCCTATTCTCCAGTGCATGTATATCTACCATTACTCTGCTTTCCAGTTATAAATTGGTATGCAGTTGGAAATATCTTTGCCCATATCTGCTTTATGTGGTGCTATCTAGGACCATTTATCTGAAACTACAGGCTCCAATAAAGATCCCTGGTAGCATACTGGGTTATGAATGTACTGCCAACTGCAAGAAATCCTCATCTTGCTCTTGGAAGAGTGGCTGAATGATTTGAAGTGCTGACCTTGCAGTTGGCAGCACATTACTTTTGGGCATATATTAACGTCGTTATAAGTCAGATCTCAGTGAGTTGACCTCATTGCTCATTAACAATCTGTGATATGCAGTTGATACAATCTTGCTTGCTAAAAGTGAAGAGAACTTAAAGTAATTACTGATGAAGATCAAAGACCAAACCTTCTGTATGGTTTGAACCTCAATATAAAGAAAACAAAAGTCCTCACAACCAGACCAATAAATAACATAAAGATAAATGGAGAAAAAGATTGAAGTTATCGAAGACTTTGTTTTGCTTGCCTCCACAATCAGCACTAATGGAAGGAGTGGGCTATAAATAAATTTGTATTAGACAAATCTGCTGCACAAGACCTCTTTAAACTGTTTGAGAGCAAAGATGTTAGTTTAAGGACTAAAGTGTGCCTGAACCAAGCCATGGGATTTTCAATATCCTCATATGCATGTGAAAGTTGAACAATGAAAAGGGAAGACTGTAGAAGAAATGATGCATTTGAGTTAAGTACCACTGACTTCCAGAAGAACAAACACATCTGTGTTGGAAGAAGTACAACCAGAATGTTCGTTAGAAACCAAGATGTCCAGACTCTGTCTTTCATGTTGTTGTTGTTGTTAGGTTGGTACCGACTCATAGCGACCCTATGTACAGCAGAATGAAACAGTGCCCTGTCCTGGACCAGCCTCACAACTGTTGCCACGCTTGAGTCCATTGATGCTGCCACGTTGCCAATCCATCTTGCTGGTAGTCTTGCTCTTTTTCTTTGACCCTCCAACTTACCAAACATAATATCCTTCTCCAGTGACTGGTCCCTCCTGGCAATATGTCTGAAGTATGAGAGACGAAATTTGGCCATCCTGGCCTCCAAGGAGCACTTTGGCTGCACTTCTACCAACACAGATCTGTTTGTTCTTTTGGCAGCCCATGGCACTTTCAATATTCTCCTCCATCACCATAAGTCCAAAGCATCGATTCTTCTATGGTCTTCCTTATTCATTGTCCAGGTTTCGCATGCATATGAGGTTAATGAAAATACCATGGCTTGGGTCAGGCACACCTTAGTCCTCAAGCTGATATATTTGCTCTTCAACACTTTAAAAAGGTCTTGTGCACCAGATTTGCCTAATGCAATACATCACTTGACTTTCTGACTGCTGCTTCCATGACTGTTGATAGTTGATCCAAGAAAATTGAAGTCCTTGACAACTTCAATCTTTTCTCTGTTGATAAGAATGCTGTTTATTGGTCCAGTGGTTAGGATTTTTGTTTTCTTTACATTGAGATGCAATCCATACCGAAGGCTATGCTCTTTGATCTTCATCAGTAAATGTTTTAAGCCCTCTTCACTTTGAGCAAGCAAGGTTGTATCATCTGCATATCACAGGTTGTTGATGAGTCTTCCACCAATCTTGATGCCAAGTTTTTCTTCATACAGCCCAGCTTCTCTGATTATGTGCTCAGCATACAGGTTGGATAAGTATGCTGAAAGAATACAAACCTGTCACATACTGTTCCTAATTTTAAAGCATTTAGTGTTCCCATGTTGTGTTTGAATAACTGCCTCTTGTTCCTGGTACAGATTCCTCATAAGCACAATTAAGTGTTTCGGAATACTGATACTTTGCAATGTTGTCCATACTTTGTCATGATCCACACAATCAAAAGCTTTCGTGTAGTCAATAAAGCACAAGTAAACCTCTTTCTGGTATTCTCTGCTTTCAGCCAAGATCCATTGGACATTAGCAATGATATCCCTCATTACATGTCCTCTTCTGAATTCGGCTTGAACCTCTGGAAGTTCTCTTTCAATGCATGCTTGCAGTCATTTCGGTACTACTTTTAGCAAAACTTTACTTTGTCGGATGATTTCCGCATTCCATTCGGTTACCTCTCTTTGGAATGGGCACATATACGGATCTCTTCCAAATAGTTGGCCAGATAGTTGTCTTCCAAATTTCTTGGCATAGAGGAGTGAGTGCCTCCAGTGCTGCCTCACTTTCTTGGAAGATTTCAATTTTTATTTCATCAATTCCTGGAGCCTTGTTCTTTGTGAATTCCTACAATGCACATTGGTCTTCTCCATTCAGTATCATTGGCTCTTGATCATTTGCTATCTCTTGAAATGGTTGAACATCAACCATTTCCTTTTGGTACAGTGACTCTGTGTTCCTTTCATCTTATTTTAATGCTTTTTGCATCATTCAATAATTTATCGAGTTAATACTTCAGTAATGAAGGTTAAGACTTGATTTTTTTCTTCAGTTCCTCCCAGCTTGAGAAATGCTGAGCATGTTCTTCACTTTTGGTTTTCTGACTTCAGATCTTTGCACATATCGTTGTAATATTTGACTTTGTCTTCTCTATCTGACTTTTGAAATTTTCTGTTCAGCTCTTGTACCTCCTCATTTGCTTTAGCATTCATTTGCTTTAACATCTCTACACTGGCTAGTGAGTTTTAGTGTCTCTGCTGATAGCCATTTTGATCTTTTACTTCTTTCTTATCTTCTTAATGACTTTTTGCTTTCTTCCTGTATGATGTTCTTGATGTCATCCCATAACTCTTCTGGTCTTTGGTCGTTAGTGTTTAATGTATCAAATCTGTTCTGCAGATGATCTCTGAATTCATGTGGGATATATTCAAGGTCATATTTTGGCTCTCGTGAACTTCTTTTTATTTTCTTCAGCTTCAGTTTGAATTTACATATGAGCAATTGATGGTCTGTTCCACAATCTGCCCCTGGTCTTGTTTTTGATATAGAGCTTTTCCATTGTCTCTTTCTGCAGATGTATTAATTTCATTTCTGTGTATTCCATCTGGTAAGTTCCATGTGCTGTTTGAAGAAGGTATTGAAATGAAGAATTCATTAATTTTGCAGAATTCTATCATGCAATCTCCAGCATCATTTCTATCACCAAGGCCATATTTTCTAACTATGTCTTTCCTACTTAGTTAGGTCTATTATCAAAAGGGACCAGTCCCTGGAGAAGGACTTAATGCTTGATAAAGTGGAAGGACAGCTAAAATGAGGGAAACCCCTATGAGATGGATCGGCACAGTGGCAGCAACAACGGACACAAGGGTAGCAGCAATTGTGAGGATGCCACAGGACTTGGTTATGTATCATTTTGGTTACTATGTATTGGAAACTACTCAATGGCACTTAACAACAACAACAAATACTTTTGTAACATTACCAGTCAGGGCAGAGGCCTGGGCAATGACCTAAGAGCTTGAGAGAGAGCTGCCTGAGGGCATGACTAGAAAGAGGCTGCCTTGACCAACAAACTATATACTAATCATTTCTGATCCTAAATTATACCTACTGACTGCCTTATGAAATCCTTTTTCTATGAATATTGTCATTGTTCTATGTGGCCTTTATAATGAATTATTGAACCAGATGAGAAATATAGTGTGTTGAGAGGTACAGCTGGTTCTCACTGGAACTGACTTTGGACTAATGCTTTGTCTTCTTCCCATTGGTGAAGTCAGAGGAGGTCAGACACTACCTCCACTGTCTTTTTTTTTACCTTTTTGTTTGTTTGTTTGTTTTATAGTTGTTAATGACAGAGATGGAAGAATTGAGAATTATTTGTGTCCACCTTTGTAATTAGTTGACATCACATAAATAAAGATTGTTGTTGTTGTGAAGTGCCATCGAGCTGGTTCCTATCCATAGCGACCCTGTATAGGGTTTCTGAGGAGTAGCTGTTGAGCTTGAACTGCTGACTTTGCAGTGAAATGGCCTTTCAGTCGGGTCATTAACCCACAGCACTACATCAGGACTCCAAAATTAGTCCTGTTCTAAATGGCTTCTCTTTTGTGTATTTGGAATCATTAGACTAGATTCGGTATGTAAGAGCACTTTGAGAACAGCATTGAAGCTTAGCTGTGTGATGTCATCTTATTCCAAAGATGGACAACAACAGTGCAAAGGTTCCTCTCTTTGTTTCTCTCTATACCTTATCATGAAGAGATCTGGTGGCACAGTGATTAAACTCTTAGATGCTAACAGAAAAAGTTGGTGGTTTGAACACACCAGCCATTCCATAAGTGGAAAGATGTGACAGCCTGTTTTTGTCAAGATAAAAGCTTTGGAAACCAGATTGAGCAGTTCTAGTCTGTCCTATTAGGTTACTATGAGTTGGAATCAACTGGATTACAATGGGTAATGGGATCACTTATCATTTTATTTATAACATTGTAATGAAATGATTTGTTACTACCTTCTTACCAAGCAGATATAACATGATCAGTTTTTAATCATCCTTATGTCATCAGAGTTTAAAACATGTTTGGCACAAAAAGTGCTCAGTAAGAGACTGTCAAATTAATTAAAATTTAGAAGTAGAAGTAACACGATTTTTCAAGGTATACACATTGCAAATTGTGGTAAATTGAATTTTGGAATGCAGAACCCCACACAAAAGTTTTGGTAACAATGTTATTAACGTATTTAATTAAAAATAAAACTATAAAATTAAAGAATGATACACAGGATGCCTTGTCATTTGAATTGCATTGCTGTAACCAGGGATATATGAGAAATTTGATTCTCCTTTATTTTATTGCTGCTTTAATTAGACTAATTTATTTTCTGTTGTTCATTTAATGTGTGTACGCACACAAGCATGTGGTGTTTGTATGGAACAAATGTTTGTAGGTGTTTATGAATGAAACTTCTTTTAGTTTGAATTTTTTACAAATCTAGATACTTTGGGAAATGTAAGAAAAGCAAACAGAATGAATTGTAATTTTCCTGAGGGCTAATTCTGAGGATTGAACCTTTTAGAAGACAGGCTATGCATCAAAACCCAGAGCCTGAGTAGGAACATTTGAAGGATGTGGCAGTGTAGTCTTCCAACATTTCCATCTGTCTCTTATTTTCTTTTCTCACTATGAAAACTACTTGAAAACTTACTGGAACAGTTAATTCAAATGAACAGGTTGGAAGTAGCATGCTGACTATAAAAATATAACTTGAAAATGCTTTATAAACACCATTTAATAACTTTTTTTCTTTCTTAAGCATGGCAGAGGACTTGATAGAGCCTGGGCTGGTTTCTTCAACCCCTGAAAGGTATGGGAGGAAGATAAATAAGAATCTGGAAATGACTATTTTGATAAACCTTTTTGTCATGAACAGACAATCTATAAAATGCATGATTGCTTTGACAGCAATTACAAATAGTAAATATTTTATAGGTGTTTCCAACCTACTCAGTGGCTTTGTGGGAGAAAAGATCTGGTGATCTGCCTTCATAGAAAACCCAGTGGAACAGATTTATTATATCATATGGGATAAGTATGAGTTGGAATTATGACATCACTTAACAATAGGAATACATGAAGAATCCTTTATATGTTAAGAATTGCCTAGCTCCAACATAATTTTATTTTTAACTGGGATTCACAATGAGGAATAGATCAGCTATTACTTCCCTGTTTTAGTAGTAGCTTTATTTAAATTCATCAGGGTTTAAGTTGTTAGTTTGTCAATTAATTTCATTAGCTTTCTATTTCTATTCATTATGTTGAAGACTATTAGAAATATCCCCAGAGATACCATTTTTACTAGAATATCACTTTAATGTGAACTTTATCTGCTATACATATAAATGTGAACATAATGGATAGACATAAAATTTCCTTCAATTTTCCATAGGCATAAGTCACATGATAGGAACCCTATATCAGACATAGGAATAGTACATAAAAGGAGAAAATTTTTCTGTAGGTTGTAATTGTTGTTGTTGTTGTTAAGTGCTGTGGAGTTGGTTCCTACACACAGGGGTTCTGTCTGTATAGGGTTTCCGACGAGTGGCTGGTGAGCTTGAACCGCCCACCTGGAGGTTCAAACTGATTTTGCACATTAACCCAAAGAGCCACATCACATTTTAATGTTGTTGGGAGGTTTAAATTGACTTTGCACATTAACCCACAGAGCCACATCACATTTTAATGTAATTGTTTTTATTAAGTACCGTAGAGTTGGTTCCGACCCATATCGACCCTGTATAAGGTTTCCAAGAAGCGGCTGGTGAGCTTGAACGACGGACCTTGCAGTTCAATTGGCTTTGCAGTCTGGCGCATTAATCCACAGCTCCACACTAGGACTCCCTGTTTTAATGGTGGTGATTATTTGCTGAGGAGTTGCTTCCAACTCATAGCAACCCTGTACAGGGTTTTCGAAGCTGTAAATCTTTACTGGAGCAGAAAGCCTCATCTTTCTCCCGCGGAGCCTCTGGTAGTTTCGAACTGCTGGCCTTAAAGTTCGCAGTCCAATTCATAACCACTAAGCTACCTAATGGTTATAAATCAGGCTGCGAACTGCAAGATCAGCAGTTTGAATCTACCAGCTGTTATGCGGGAGAAAAAAATGAGGCTTTCTGCTCCCATAAATATTTACTGCCTCAGAAACCCTGTACAGGGTCGCTATGGGTGGGAACTGACTCAACTGCACTTAACAACAACAACAACTTGCTACCGGAACTGAAAGCCGAAATTGTTAGGCAGACCAAAAGCAGAGTAAGATGGCCTGGTGCCATAAATTAACTTGATATGGCTTTTCTATCCAGTCTTAATTGTTATGTTAACGCTATGTTAAGTGCCTTTCAATTGTCTTAATTGTTATGTTAAGTGTTTTCTAGTTGGTTTTTGCCCACAGGAATTCTGTGTAGGGTTTCCTAGGAGCAACTGGAGAACTTGAACCACTGACCGTGATGCTCAAACCAACTTTGTAGTATACTGCACTAACCTAGGACTCCATCTGACTAGATTGCTGTTATGTGCCGTGGAGTTGGTTCCGACTCATAGCTACCCTGTACAGGGTTTCCAAGGCTGTAAATCTTTATGGGAGCAGAAAGCCTCATCTTTCTCCTGCGGAGCAGCTGGACCTTGCGGTTTGCAACCCCATTCGTAATCATGTAGGACCATGAAAATAAGGTATATGGTACTTAAGACTGAGCTTGATTAGTTTTGCCCTCCAGCTAGGTTTAAAGGGAAGCACCACAGAATCAGAATCAGAAGATCCCAGGGTCTTAAAGAAGGAAGAACTTGAGTGAAGCATTAGAAACAATAATGGCAGAGGCAATGGCAAGAGGCGAAAGCAGAAGCAGCAGGATAGAGAGACAGAGCAGCTTCAGGCTTTAGAGTAAATCTGAGTATTCACAGGCAGGAGACTGGCTTGCAGAATGTGCCCTTTGGACATTCAGACTTGCTAAAAGAACTTTGTAACATTTGCCCAAGCAGCTCAGAGGTCAAAGGACCAATTGGTTGATAGGCTGAAGACCAGAGTGAGTTGAGCCTTCAGTATGGTAGACAAGAGACGTTCCTGACTGGAGAATTACCGCTCTGGTAGCGTAGTGATTACGAATTGGGCTGCTAACCTCAGGGTCAGCAGTTTGATACTACCAGCGGTTCCACTGGAGAAACATAAGTCTTTCTGCTCCCTTAAAGATTTACACCCTCAGAATCCCTATGCAGGCTCGTTATGAGTCAGAACGGACTCCAAGGCACATAACCACAAACATCAAACTGGTTTTGATCTTGAATTGTGCCCTGTTCACTTCTCTAATAAACCCGGTAATCGTGAATATTGTTATGAGTTCGGTGTGGCCATTGCAGTGAATTATCAAACCCAGATTTGAAGCAAAGAGTGCTGTGGGATGAAAGGTTGGTGTCAGAATATGGTAAAGAAAGAAGGTTGTTGGATGGAAGCATGTCTAGGATTCGGCCTTGGGCTATTCGAGTTTTGTTCTCTTTTCTTGTGAAGCCAGGGGAAGTCAGATATTGTCTCCCCATTGATTTTTCAGATGGGAAGGCAAAGGATTTCCCACACAATTGATAGACATGTTGCCAGCTAACTGTGCATACTACTTTTTACAGATTGTCGCCAAGGAAAGTGGGAAAGGGAAAATGCAGAGGAGAGAAAATTCCTGGTGGTGAAATAGTTTAAGAGATTGACAAAATTTTGCCTGCATTTACCCCAGAAAAGTCGAAGGAAGACATGGGGGTGATCTACTTTTTAAGAGTTGTTGTTGCTGTTGTCATTAAGTGCCCTCAAGTCTGTTACAACTAATAGCAACCCTGAATATGATTTCCAAGAAGCAGCTGGTGGTTTTGAACCACTCACCTGGCAGTTCAAATAAACCTTGCAGTTCAATGCTTTACCCTACAGTGCTGTACCAAGGAGTGCAGTTCTACTTGGGTCACCATGAATTGAAATCTACTGAATAGCAAGGAGGGGACAGTTCCTAAAATTAGTCCCTGTTTTGACACTGTAGTAAAAGCACTGGACCACAAGGTCAGTTTAAACCTCAAGATCAGCAGTTCAAACTCAGCAGCCACTCCTTGGAAAACTTATACAAGGTCACTATGAGTTGGAATTGACTCCATGACACTTAGCAAGTCTTTGTTAATGTATAAGAACTTGTAGGACTGAACAATGCTATTATCATTTAAACATCAACTCTCAGGCAATTTTCTCATGGTCAAATACTCATCTTTGAAAGCGTTCCAAATATATAACTACTTAATATAAAACAAAATAAGCACCATTTTTAGAACTGTTTTCACTAACACTACATGTTTCATTATATTTTCTAGCAGGAGATGTTAGTGTTATAAAAAATATAATGAAAGTATCTTTTAGCAAACACTGATGTGAGAATTTAAAATATTGACATGTAGTGTTGAAATATGTTGACATAAACTTGCTAAAATTAAAAATGTAACAGATACTCATCTGCATTTGGTTTAGCTGAATATGCTTTTTTTTTTTCCCCCCTTAAATTGCACCCAAAGAACAGTTTAGAATTTTTGTCTATTTCCTGTCTCACCTATTTAGTAATTTTGTCTGGTGTTTGTTCATCTTAGTACATTTCATATTCATCAATGCAAACAGCCTATATTTATGGAACACTAAACAATGTTAGAGTAAAATATTGTTTGCTTCATTTCATTAAACATGTGATTACTGTTCACATCTGTAGAGTCTAATATTCTATCTAAGGACACAAAATTTATATACTTAAGTATGTGTGTTTGTTGAATCCACTTGATAGCATAGGGTGGATGTTTCTCTGTATACATATCAGTAAACAAAAGTTTGTATGTGTGCTTGTTTGTGTGTCTATATATTCGATGACTAAATATAAGTTACACTACCATAATGGTAGTGGTGGTGATGTGACTTGGAGTTGGTTCTGTCTGATAGAGATCCAGTATAGGGTTTCTGAAACTGTAAATCTTTGTGGGAGCAGAAAGCCTCACCATTCTCTTGTGGAACAGATGATAGTTTCTAACTGCTGACCTTGAGGTTATCAGCTTGTGTCTATGTATATACATGTATATAACAACAACATGTGTATATATTGTTGTTGTGCAGTACCTGTAAAATTGATTCTGACTCATAGCAACCATATGTAGGGTTTCCAAGGAGCAACTGGTTATGAGTCTGGCTGCTAGCCTCATGGTCAGCAGTTCGATACTACCAGCTGTACCATGGGAGAAAGATGATGCTTTCTGATCCTGTAAAGATTTACAGCCTCAGAAACCCTAGACAGGGTTGGTATGAGTCACAACCGACTCCAAGGCACACTACCACCACCACCACCAAGGAGCTTGAGCCAGCGACCTTGCAGTTCAAATGGCTGTGCATTCAGGCGCATTAACCCACAGCGCCATACCAGAACACCAACCTCAAAATAGACCCCCAAAAAACAGGGAAAAAAGTTGTGCAAAGAAAAAGTGTACTGTTCGGGATATTTGTGATATTTATTAGTATAAGAAATGATTTAAACTCTTGAGTACAAATTTACTAATCTTTAAAATAAAGAACATTGCTGTTGTTGTAGTTATGTGCCGTGGAGTCAGTTCCGACTCATAGCGACCCGTACAGGGTTTCTGAGGCTGTAAATCTTTATGGGAGCAGAAAGCCTCATATTTCTCCCACAGAACACCTGGTAGTTTCGATCTGCTGACCCTGAGGTTCGCAACCCAATTCGTAGCCACTACACTACCAGAGTTCCTTTAGAGAGCATTAAACATACTTAATTTGGTTCTAGCAGTGATTTAATTTCTAGGACAGGTCTAATTGCTCTTAATTGTTCAATGAACAGTTGACTTGTATTTTTCAACAGATGCATAGGGTTTGATGAATGTTTTTTTCATCTAGGAAAGGAATATTGACCAATGGGAAAGAAGGCAATTTTTATGTTCTGAGAACTCTAGATTCTGTGACTAGTCTGGGTTCTGTATCTAGTCTGTGCCTAAAATCTGATGTGGATATATGTTTCAAGTCTCAATTTCTATATTAATAAAACATGTTTTTAATTTTCTACTATGTAAGAATGTTATGAGGTAACATGGTAAGGTAACACTTTACTTATTACTTAGCATATAGCAATAACAATGAGAACATATTACATTTACACATTTTCATTATGGCAAAAACTAAACTATGCATTATCTTATTTAATATTCAATTATTTTATTTTTATTATCTTTATTAGTTTCTTAAGTTTTTTTAATTACTTAAGGTGGTTCATTAGAATGGACCGATGATGAAAGTGTTTTTCTCTTTGGAGTCTACAAAATGTTGTACAATCGCCTCATATGTCTAGTGAGCTCTTAAAATGTGGCTAGTACAGTTGAGAATTAAGTTTTATTTAATTTAAAATTAAGTTTAAATAACTACATGTGGCTGGTGAATTCTCTATTGGTTAACATAGACTTAATTTACATAGATAGAAAATCAAGTAAATGGCTATAGAATTGAACTTAAATTGGAATTTACTGGAAGAATAGAAAAATTAAAAATGCATGCTACACAATATGACACATAATCTTCTATTATTCTGTTAGATATTGTTTAGTATATGTTAGTGCTTTTCTCCCTTTTTGCTGTGAATGTCTTCAGGACAGGAGCCATGTTTTGCTTTTATTCTAGTTATATGCCTATACAAGGAAATCTTTGCACAATCCATCCCAGTTGGTGGAAAGCACATTCTTTATCTTGAAATTTTAGAACTAATAAAAAAACTATAATGATTTAGATTCTCAGTTTATAATTGTATAATATACTCTTTATATCATTTACTGTACCCAGAAGTTTATACTATTTCTGTTTTTAACTGTTTAAGTTCTTTGTTATAGAATAGAGGAAAAGTGTTCTCAATGATTCAAATGACAAAAAAAAAAAAAAAAAAAATTATAATAGGATGTCATTATTGTTAATAATTTATAGATTTAAAATAATATTTACTCTATTTGAGGAAAAGTTGGTCTACAGAGTCTGACTAAGACCAGGTTTTCTTTTTTTTGCTTAAATAAAATTGGAGCCATCTCAAATATCTTTGACACTGGTCCAGTAGAGAGCATTTATGAAGAAAGGGCTGACAATTAAGCAGGAGAAAATAAAGATAATAAAAAGATTTTGGCCCAAAGTTTTCTAATTGATACCCCCTATTTAGAGTCATGAACCGACTCCACGGCACATAACAACAGCAACAACAATTTAAAGGCATATGGAGCTCTGGTAGCGTAGTGCTGCTACAAATTGGGCTGCTAATCTCACAGTGAGCAGTTCAAAACTACCTGTTGTTCCATGGGAGAAAGATGAGGCTTTCTGCTCCCATAAAGATTTACAGCCTCGGAAACCCTATGCAGGGTTGCTGTGAGTAGGAACCAACTCCGTGACACATAACAACAGCAACAACATTTAAAGACATAGATTACCATTCACCCACTATTTTATTAATGATTAAGTGCCATGGAGTTGCTCAAATTCATGGTAACTTTATGTAAAACAAAACAAAAGATTGTCCAAAACAGGACCATCTTCACAATCTTTAGTTTGTTTGAGCCCATAATTTCAGTCATGGTGCCAATGTATCTCATGGGACATTTGTTAACTCTCTATTTTACTATATCCCTTTCTAGTGATTGGTCTTTCCTGATAATGTGTCCAAAGCAAGCAAGATGAAGTCTTGTCATGTTTACTTCTAAAAACATTTGTCTGTACTTCCTCCAAAATGAATTAATTTGCTTTTCTGGCAGTCTGGTAGCCTAGTGTTTATGAGTTGGCTTGCTAACCTCAACGTCCGTAGCAAAAACTACCAGCCATTCTGTGGTAGAAAGAAGAGGCTTTCTGTTCCCTTAAAGATTTACAGCCTCGGAAACCCTATACAGGGTTGTTGTAAGTCAGAACTGACTCCAAAGCACACCACAGCCACCACCAAGGTACATTTAATACCATCAGCACCTTTCAAATACGTCCATTATCTATTGATCTTTCTTTTCCTTTGACCAGCATTCTCCTACATGTGATATTGAAAATGTCATGTCTCCGGTCAGGTGCACATTAGTCATCAAAGTGATAACTTTACATTACAACACTTTAAAGAGGTGGGTTTTTGTTGTTGTTGTTGTTGTTTTTTTAGTAGACTTGTGCTATCCAATATGTTGTTTAATATTTTGACTTCTGATTCTATGAGTATTGATTTTTCATCCAAATAAAATGAAATCCTTGACAACATTAATTCCTTTAATCGTGATGTTGTTTATTGGTCCAGCTGTGCAGATTTTTGTTTTCTTTATGCTCAGATTTAATCCACACTGAATCACCGGCCAACATCGCTAAGTGCTTCAAGTCATTTCATGTGTCATTTGCATATTGGAGGCTGTTAATTAGTTATTTGTCTTTGCCTTCACCCAAATTAAAATGGGTAAATTCTTTAGTTAATTATTTACTTCCTATGCCTACCCATTCTATCCTTGGTACTCATAAAATAATATTTCTGTAATGTGAAAGCCTTTTCTTGACTTTTTATAATGTCATTCTCATATAATATTTGTCCTTTAGTTATTGACTTATTTCACTCAGCACAATTTTCTCAGGTGTTTAACAGATTCATCATTATTCTCTAAACATTGCAGAGTATTACATTGTGTATGTATACCATAGTTTGTTAATATATTTTCTATTGCTTGGCATTTAGCTTTGTTTCCATCTTTTTTGCTGTTGTGAATCATGGTGGTGGTATATCGTGAAGTTGACCCTGTGTAGGTTTCCTGAGGCTGTAAATATTTACAGGAACATAAAGCCTCATCTTTCTCCTGTGGGACTGCTAGTAGTTGTGAACTACTGTCCATGAGATTAGCAGACTGACTGGTAACCACTATGCTACCAGAGCTCCTTCTATGTATACCCAGATTGGTTTCATACCAAGTAGTATGAAATCAATCTGGGTATACATATGAATATCTATTCATATCATAGCTTTTGTTTCTCTAGGATATATACCCAGCTGTAAGGTTGCTGGATCATATGGTATTTCAAATTCCAATATTTAAGGTAACACCACACTATTTTCCACCCTGGCTACAACATTTTAGGATTCTACCAGCAATTACGGAGTCCTGGTGTGGTGCTATGGGCTAATGCATCAGACTGCAAAGTCATTTGAACTGCAAGGTTGGTGATACAGGCTCACCAGCTGCTCTTAGGAAACTCTATATAGGGTCGCTATGGATTAGAATCTACTAAATGGCACTCAACAACAACAACAACCAAGGTATGAGGGTGCTGGTCTCTCTACACCCTTAGCAGCAATTGTTGGTTTTCATACATGAAGAAAGCAAAAAGTCATTGAGAAGACAAGAAAGAAGGAGAAGGTCAAAATGAATGTCAAAAGAGACACTGAAACTTGCTCTCCAGCATAGAGATGCTAAAGTAAATGGAAGAAATGAGGAGGTCCAAGAGCTGAACATAAAATTTCAAAGATCAGATCGAGAAGATAAAGCCAAATATTAAAACAAAATGTGCCAACATCTGGAATCAGAAAACCAAAATAGAAGAACACGCTCAGCATTTCTCAAGCTGGGGGAACTGAAAAAAAATTCAAGCCTCGACTTTCGATATTGAAAGATTCTCTGGGACAATTATTGAATGATGCAGATAGCATCAAGTGAAGATGGAAGGAATACACACAGTCACTGTACCAAAAGGAAATGGTTAATGTTCAACCATTTCAAAAGGTAGCATATGATCAAGAGCCAATGATATTTAGGGAAGAAGTCCAAGGTGCATTAAAGGAATTGACAAAGAACAAGGTACCAGGAATTGATGGAATAAACATTGAAATCTTTCAAGAAAGGCAAGTGGCACAGAAGGCACTCAACATCTCTGCCAAGAAATTTGGAAGACAGCTATCTGGCCGACTGATTAGAAGA
>NW_006408671.1:945404-947717 GCF_000296735.1 Chrysochloris asiatica
GGGGTTGTTTGTTTGTTTTTGCATATCTCATGGTTAATGATCACAAAAATTTATTCATGTGTTTGTTGACTACTTTAAACCTCTTTTTTGGTAAATTTCATATTCAAGACATCATCCCATTTGTTAATTATTTGTCTTTTTTTTCTGGCAAGGCTTTCTACATATTTTAGGGAATAGTCTCTTATCTGATAAATCATTGCCTAGAGATTTTTTTTCCAGTCTGAATTTTCTTTTTACTCTTCTGGTGAAATTTTTGATGCACATAAGTGTCTAATTTTTAGGATATCCCAGTCATCTAGATTGTCTTCTGTTATTTGTGTGATCTCAGTTGTTGTTTGATAGGGTATTTATTTCTTTCATTGGGGCCCCTGTGTTTTTCCTATTTTTCTTATAAACATCTATATACTTCTAGTGTTTACATCTAAGTCTTTGTTCTATCTTGGGTTTGTTTTCATATATAGTGTGAGATACAGTTTCTGTTTCATTTTCCTGAAAGTGAGTATGAAATTTTGTCAGCAGCATTTGTTAAAGAGACTTCAAATTTCATGATTTTGATTCTCAGTCAATGATCAGCTTTCATGTTGTTGTTTTTGTTGTTGTTAGGTACCATCAAGTTGACATAAACTCATAGCAACCCTATAAACAACAGAATGAAATACTTCCCTGTCCTGGGCCAACCTCACAACAGCTGCCATACCTGAGCCCATTGCTGCCACTACCGTGCACATCCATCTCCCCTTTTTCTCTGAACCACCACATAACCAAAAATGATATCCATGTCCAGTGAATGGTCCTACCTGATAATTAGTCCGAAGTAAGAGATAATGAAATTAACGATCCTGGCTTCCAAGGAGCACTCTGGCTGTACTTTTTCCAAGAGAAATCTGTTTATTCTTTTGGCAGTCCATGGTACTTTCAATAATCTCATCCAATACCATAACTCAATTGCATCAATTATTTTATAGTCTTCCTTATTCACTGTCCAACTTTCACATACATATTAGGTTACTGAAAATACCATGGCTTGGGTCAGGCAAACCTTAGTCCTTAAACTGACATCATTGCTCTTCAACACTTTAAAGGGGTCTTGTGCAGCAAATTTTTCTAATGCAATATGTCTTTGATTTCTTGACTGCTGCTTCCATAAGTGTTGGTGGTTGATCTGAGCAAAATGAAGTTTTGACAACCTTATTATTTTCTCCATTCATATGAATGTTGTTTATTGGTACAGTGGAGAGGATTTTTATTTTCTTTACATGGAGATGCAACCCATAGCAAAGGCTGTGATCTTTCATTTTCATCAGTAAGTATTTTAGGTCTTCTTCACTTTCAGCAAACAAGGTTTTATCATCTGACTATCATAGAATGTTAGTGAATCTTCCTCCAATCCTGATGCCAGTTTTCTTCATCTAATCCAGTTTCTTGGATTATTTGCTCAATATGCAGAATGAATAAGTATGGTGAAAGAGTAAAACCCTAGTGCACAATTTTCCTAATTTTCAACCATTTAACGGTCCCTTGTTCTGTTCGAACAACTAACTCTTTTTCTATGAACAGGTTCCTTATGACTACAATTAATTGTTGCAGAATACGCATAATTCACAATGTTGCCCATAGCTTGTCATGATCCATACATCAAAAGCCTTTGTGTAGTCAATAAAATACAGATTAACATCTTTCTGGTAATCTCTGCTTTCAGCTAAGATCCATCTGATATTAGCAATGATATCCCTCATTCCACGTCCACTTCTTAAACTGGCTTGAACATCTGGAAGTCCTCTGTCCATGTATGGTTGCAGCTGTTTCTGCTACCTTTAGTAAAATTTTACTCGCTTGGGACACCGATGATTTTGTCCAATGATTTCCACATTCCATTGGGTCACCTCTCTTTGAAGTGGGTACAAACACGATCTCTTCTAATCAGTTAGCCAGGTAGCTGCCTTCCAAACCTTCCAAATTCCTTAGCATAGATGAGTGAATGTCTCAAGTTACATCTCACTTTTTTGAAAGATTTCAGTTTGTAGTCCATCAGTTCCTGGTGCCTTGTTCTTTGCCAATGTCTTCAATGCATCTTGATCTTCTTACTTTAGGGTCATTGGCTCTTGATCATATGCAACCTCTCGAAATGGTTGCACATCAACCATTTCCTTTTAGTACAGTGAATTTGTTTATTCCTTCCATCTTCTTTTGATGCTCTCTGTATCATTCAATAATTTGCCCAGAGAATTCTTCAATAACACAAGTCAAGGCTTGAATTTTTTCTTCAGTTCCCTCTGTTTCAGAAATGCTGATCAAGTTCTTTCCTTTTTTTTT
>NW_006408671.1:953512-960740 GCF_000296735.1 Chrysochloris asiatica
AACATTGTTTCGTTCTGCTGTGCATGGGGTCGCTATGTGTCGGTTCCGACTCGATGGCACCTGACAACAACAACAACTTCATCTTTCAGTTTGTTTTTAATGCTATTTTTTTCATCATTTGCTTTTCAGAGTTCTCTTTGTTAGTGTAAAAGAATTCAACTGATTACTATATATTGATCTTTTCGCTTGCCACATGACTGAGTCTTTTAATTATTCCCAGTGATTTTCTTGCTGAGACTTTATCTGAAAACTGAGAGAGTGTTTTTTTTCTTCTTTGAAAATGTGGATGCCTTTAGTTTCTTTTTCTCACCATAGACTATGGCTATGGCTTCCAGCACAATATTAGACAGTAGTGTTAATAAAGAGCATCACTGTTTGATTCGTGTTTAGAAAGGGAATGTTTTCCATTTCTTTCCTTTAAGTATAATGGAGACAGACACTTCAGTCAGTTTGTCATACTGTGGCAGTTTATGTGTTGCTATTATGCTGAAAGCTAAATCACCTGTATTTTAAATATTAGCAAGAGTACCCATGGTAGATAAGTTTCAGCTGAGCATCCAGATGTGACCAGATTAAGAAGAAGGAGAAGACGATTACTTCCAAATATTTAGGCACTGAAAATCTTATGAAGAGAAGATGGACATTGTCCCATATAGTGATGGAAGGTAGCATTATGAAAGACATCACAATATTGTTAAATATAGTGCCAGAAGATGAAGCCTTCTGGTTGGAAGTCTCTTAAAATACAACTAAGGAAATGTTGCCTCCTCAAATGAGGGTTAATGGTGATGATGTGAATGGAGTAAAGCTTTCAGGGACTTTATTTGCTGATGGAGCACAACTCAAAATGAGGAGAAAACGCTGTGAACATCCATTAATAAATAGAACAGGTAATGTATGAACTGTGAGTATAGGAAAATTGAAAGTTGTCAGAAATGAAATGGAATGCATAAAGATCAATTTATGAATAAGATGAAAAGGACTGGGGTTAGCCATTATGAATCAGACAATCATAAAATTGATCATGTCTGGAATGATAAATTGAAGAGGAATGGCATCACATTCATCAACACTAAAAAAAATTCAAGATGTATATTGAAGTATAACGCTGTCTGTGATAAGATAATATCCACATGCTTACAAGGAACACTAGTTGACAACACTATTATATAATTTCAATTTATGCACCAACCACAAATGCCAGTGATGCTGAAATTGAAGACTGCTACCTAACTCTTGGGTGTCAAATTGATTAAATAACAATTAAGATATATTGCCGAATTCAAAGGTAGGAAACCGAGAAGAAAGATCAATAGTTGGAAAATACAGCCTTGGTGATAGAAATGATGCTGGAGATTGCATGATAACATTTTGCAAGACCAATGAGTTATTCATTGCAAATACATTTTTAAAAACAGCATAAAAGATGACTGCACACCTAGACCTCCTAAGGTGGAACACACAGTCAAATTAATTACATCTTTGGGAAGAGATGGTGAAAAACTTGAATATCATCAACCTAAACAAAGCCAGAGCAGACTTTGAAAATAGACTGTTAATTGTTCATATGCAAATTCAGGCTGAAGTTGAAGAAAATTAAAATAAGCCCATGACAGCCAAAATATGACTGTCAACCTTCAAATACTCCACTTGAATTTAGAGACCATCACAATAACAAAACTGATACAATATACACTAATGATTGAAACACATAAGAATTGTGGATGACACCAACAACATCAAACAAGAAGATAAGAAGTCATTAAAGAAACAATAAAAAAGAAAAAGGCCAAAATTGATGTCATAACATACTATGAAACTTGCTTTCCAGCATAGAGATACTAAAGAAAATGGCAGAAATTAGCTGAACAGAAAATTTCAAAGGACAGCTTAAGAAGGCAAAGCCAAGTATTAGGATAAAATGTGCAAAGACTTGGAATTTAAAAAAAAAAAAAAAAAGGAAGAAAACCAAATTAAAAAAACCAAAACACACTCAGTATTTCTCAGTCTGAAGAACTGAAGAAAATGTCAAGCTCTGACTTGAAATACTGAAGGATTCTATGGACAAAATATTGAATGATGCAGGAAGCATCAAATGAAGTTGGAAGAACTATACAGAGTCAGTATACCAAAAAGAAATGGTCATTGTTCAACCATTTCAAAAGGTAACATATGTTCAAAAGTCAATGAAACTGAAGGAAGAAGTCCACGGTACAATGAAGACAGTGGCAAAGAACAAGGCTTCAGAAATTGATGGACTACCTATTGAAATGTTTCAACAAACTGATGGAGCGCTGGAGGTGCTCACTCATCTATGCCCAGAAATTTGGAACACATCACATATCCCAGATGAAAAACATTCAACAAAAGAAGAGAAGGAACATTCCTCAGTAGTCCTCAGAGTAATTAAGGTTATATGTAAAGATTTACACCCTCGGAAACCCAGTACAGGGTCGCTATGGGTCGGAACCGACTCGACGGCACTTAACAACAACAACAACAACATGTACAAGATAATAGGTAGCATATTTGCACGACTACTGCTTGTCTGAAGCATTGAAAAGGATCCATATTAGTTGTGCCCATTACAAAGAAAAGTAACTTAATGAACTGTGGAAATCATCTAACAATATTTTTAATATCACATGAAAGCAACATTTTGCTGAAGATAATTTTAAATTGGCTATAACAATACATCAACAAATTGTAAACCTGTAAACCTGTAAAGTGCTATTTACAATGGAGCAATTATAGTGAACCCTTAATAAGCACTTGTTCAATGACATTCATTATTCATTGTAAGACTGTATATGTATCAACACAGGGAAGCAACACAGTCTTGAGTTAGGGTCTCTTATTGTGACAGTTTTACAGGTGAGAAAAAAGATATATAAAAGTTTAATAATGTGCTCAAGGTCACATAAACTCTTGATAGTAAAGAAGGAGAGAAAAGCAGATTTCTGAAATGTGTATAGTTTTAAAAACAGACCGACAGGATATAATTACTATTTGTTCTGTTTTCAATACTGATTCTCTGGAAGTTTTTAGTAGCTCAGTGTATTTTACCTACTCATCTATAATCAATACTACCTAATTGTTGTTGTTGATTGTTGTCATAGGGTCAATTCTGACTCATGAAGACTCCATGTGTTGTTTAGATTGGACCTTTTTTTTTTTTTTTTTTTTTTTGATAGCAGCCTATTGAGATTAAGAAGAAATGTATTACTGAGGGAACTTGTATGTAACTGATCACAGAAAAATTATTTTAAATGTTTGTTTGCAATAAACCTATGCATGCATGAACTAGAGTAATACTTTTCGACTCACTCTTGTAAATTAATGAGTGAACAACATAACTATAGCTCACTATATTGAAGATTATACCATAAAAGCATGCAGCTATCTATAACTTGAAGGGTTAATAATACTATATTCTATCAGATTTTATTGCTTCTAATATCAATTGAGCCATCCTCCATATCCATAGAATATATAAATTAATTGGGAAGAAAACATTAATACTATGGTGTATTTTATTGTCCTTACTTTAGGAATGTAATTTTTAGCTATCTGTAAAACTTATAAAGATGTAAAAAAGAAAATTCAATGATATAAATTAAAACCAAAGAGTACAAAAATATCTGTTTGATGGTGCAATTATATTAATGTTCTAAAATGAAGACTACAGGTATACTTTTGAAGTTAAATTAGAATATTTTTGTTTTTTTCACTAACTTCTCAGTTTTATTTCATTATTATAAGTTTCTTGCAAAATTTTAAGCTTGCAAATGGGAAGAGAAGTAGGGCAAGGATGAAGAGAAAGGAAAGGTTAACATAAACTTTCTCATAATCTCACAATTCAAAGTTACAAATGAACACAATAGCATATTTCTAGCAATAAAGACTATAAGGATGTATGGTATGTCACCAGTACCAAAAACACCAATGGTATTTGTGAAAAAAAAATTATGAAAACTCAATTTAACTTATGTAATTATAAATTACTGTGTTGCTGTAGAATATAGCACTGGATGCAAGATTGGTTTGACACACAAGATCGATGGTTCAAGCTCACTAGCTGCTCCTTGGAAACCCTATATAGGGTTGCTATGAGTTGGAACTGACTCAATAATACTTAACAACAACAACAACAACAACAGGCATGACAAAGGAGTCCTCCTGTAGAGTTGTAAGATAAACACTGGACCCCACGATCGGTTTGAACCAAAATGTCAGTGGTTCAAACCCTCCAGCTACTCCTTGCAAATCCTATACGGGATCTCTGTAGTCGGAATCACTCGACAGCACTTAACAACACCAGGAAAAAGCCATGGCAGTATTAGTAGAAATAGTAACTCATCCAATTTCCAAAAGATCTTAGAAACTTGAATAAAGTATTATTATAGAGCATATTTCTAGGTATGATGTTGAATCTGACTTGTGAGCATGGAGTAAAAATAAATTTAATTTAATATATAACATAAACTTTATACCTTATACACTTTTGATAGAATAAGTGATCTGGAGGACCAGACTCATACATAGGAACAAAATGGAAGATTATATAAGTTAGGGGTTTTGATCCACCTCTCATCTGTCAATTTGTTGTGCTGTGGTGGCTTATGTATTTCTGTGATGCTTAAAAGTATGCCACTGGTATTTTGGATACCAACAAGCTTAGCCATGGTAGTGGTAGACAGGTTTCAGTGGAGCTTCCAGACTATGACAGACTAGTAAGGAGAGGCAGACCACTTCTGAAAGTTCAGGAACTAAAAACCTTTGAAGAGTAGAGGTATATTTTCTGATGCAAGGAGCTCTGGTAGCATAGTGGTTACGAAACAGGATGCTAACCTCAGGTTCGGCAGTTCGAAACTACCAGTTGTTCTGCAGGAGAAAGATGAGACTTTCGGCTCCAGTGAAGATTTATAACCTCGGAAACCCTATACAGGGTCACTATGAGTTGGAGCCAACTCCACAGCACATAGCAACAACAACATTGTGTGATGCAGTACTTAAACAAGAGACACAATGGGAAGCCTTCCCAAACTTCCAAGATTTGAGGTTGCTTGCCTGACATTGTGTGTTCAGAGTCCCTTTTACCTACTCTTAACATCACAGTCATGTTCATTGCAATTGCTGATGTGCATATCTCACATTTGAGTCTGATGTGGCACTGTAGGATAAGTGCTGGAAGGCTAACTACAAGGTCAGCAGTTTAAATGTTTTACAAAGTCACTATAATCAGAACAATTAAAACAAGTAAATAAATAGAGATATTTATTGCAGATGTTCCCCGGAATATCTCCACCAAATTACAGAAACAATATAATTAGCATCTATTATAATTTCCTGAGACTAAATCTTTTGGATATGTGGATAAATTCTCAGAAACAACCATATAAATTAGAGGTTCTTCCCATTCCTATTTTTAGATAAGGTAACTGAAGCTCTTGTTATTGATCAAGGCCCTTCAGTCATTTCTGACTCATAGTGACTCGGCAAATGGTTTCCAAAGCTGTAAATCTTTTCAGGAGTAGAAAAAAACTGTTGAGCTACAAATGCCAGCCTTACTGGTTCCCAGTCCAGTTCTTATCCTAGGAATGATCAAGTCAAGGTTATGATGCAGCAATTTTGACTCCAAAATGTGTACAATTATTTAAAAATAAAACCTAATTTCAACACTTTTGTGATTGCTACCCTTTCCTACAATCTATTATCTCTTTATTTTTTTGGCAGTCCATAGTAATTTGAATATTTTTCAACACCATAACTGAAATGCATCAATTCTTCTACAGTCTTTCTTATTCATTATGCAATGTTCACATATGTATAAGTCTATTGAAAATAACTTGGCTTACATCCGGTGAAGCTTAGTCCTAAAATCGACAGTTTTACTCTTGAATACTTGCGTAGCCGATTTGTGTAGCAGATTTGCCTAAAGCAATACATCATTTGATTTCTTGACTACTGCTTGCACGAGTGCTGATTGTAGATTCAAGAAAAATGAAGTCTTTGACAACTTCAATCTTTTCTCCATTTATGTTAATGTTATTTATTGGTTCAGTTGTAAGTATTATTGGTTTCCATACCTTAAGGTAGAATCAATACTACAGATCATGGTCTTTGATCTTCCTCAATAAGTATTTTAATTCCTCATGTCTCTAATGTCTTTTTCAGTTGTTTCAGCTGTAGAAACGTGCACATATCATTACCATACTTGAGTTTGTCTTCCCAAGGTGCCATTTGAAAAAAAAATAAAATAAAATTAAGGCCTTCTACTTCCTCATTTCTTCCCTTTGCTTTAGCCTATAAACGCTGGAGAGTAAGTTCCAGAATCTCTTCCAACATTCATTTTGGTTTTATAGTCTCTTCTGACATTCATGTTGGCCTTTTCTGTGTCTTTAATGATCTTTTGCTTTCTTCCTATATGATGTCCTTGATGTCATTCTACATGTCTTATCTTTAGTCATTAGTTTCTAATGCAACAAATCTGTTGAGATGGCCTATAAATTCAGGTGGGATTTGTTCAAGGTCATAGTTTAACTGTCCTGTACTTGTTTTAGCTTTTTTTTAACTTCATCTGAATTTGCATATGAGCCATTTATGGTCTGTCCCTCTCTTGCTTTGTTTGGTTGATAATATTGAGCTTTTACATTGTCTCTAACAGATATAGTCAATTTGATTTCTGTGTATTTCATCTGGTGAGTTTCATGTATAGTTTGTATTTATGTTGCTTTAAAAAGGCATTTACAATGAATAATTATTGGTCTTGTAAAATGCGATCTTATGTATTATTTCTATCACTAAGATCATATTTTCAAACTATAGTTGTTTCCTTTTTGATTCCAACATTCTTTCTCATTGTAGTTACCAATACTTATCAATACTTCTTGATTACATGTTTGATAAATTTCAGATTGATAAAGTCGTTGGAATTTTTCTATTTCATAATCTCTGCCTTTAATGGCTAATGTATACATTTGAATAATAATGTTTTATTAACTGATTTTCTTTGTAGGTGTACTGACATTATCCTATCACATATACATTGTATATATATATCAAGATATACGAAGCTCTTTATGATAAAAATTTGTATATGGTGACCACATCTGCTATAGAATAGGATGTGGATAGATGCTTACCCTTATAAACTCATTTATTTATCATCACTAGATAGGCAAGGAACACAGCCTTTGGTATAGATTGCATCTCAATGTCAAGAAAA
>NW_006408671.1:960840-963120 GCF_000296735.1 Chrysochloris asiatica
ATCATTCAATAATTTGCCCAGAGAATTCTTCAATAACACAAGTCAAGGCTTGAATTTTTTCTTCAGTTCCCTCTGTTTCAGAAATGCTGATCAAGTTCTTTCCTTTTTTTTTTCTAACTCCAGGTGACCCATTTTGTTATACTATTTAACATTGTCTTCTCAAGCTAACCTTTGAAATTTTCTGTTCAGCTCTTGTAGCTCCTCATTTCTTCCAATTGCTTTAGCATCTCTATGCTGGTGAGCAAGTTTCAGATTCTCTTCTGACCATTTGGTCTTTTCCTTCTTTCTTTCTTCTTACTGACCTTTTGCTTTCTTCCTGTATGATGTTCTTGATGTCATCCCACAACTCATCTGGTCTTCATTCTTTAGTGTCTAATGCATCAAATCTATTCTTCAGATGATCTTTAAATTCAGAGTGGATATATTTAAGGTTATATTTTGGCTCTCATGGACTTGTTTTAATTTTATCAGCTTCAGATTGAATTTGCATATGAGCAATTGATGGTCTGTTCCACAATCTGCCCCTGGCCTTGTTTTGGTGGATGATATGGAGCTTTTCCATCATCTTTTTTCACAGATGTAGTTAATTTGATTTCTGTGTTTTCCATCTGGTAAGGTCCATATAGTTATCTTTTATACTGTTTAAAAAATACATTTGAATTTAAGAAATGATTTGTCTGGGAGAACTCTATCATGTGGTCTCCAGCATCATTTCTATCATCAAGGTCATATTTTCCAACTATTAATGGTTCCTCTTTGTTAAAACCTTCGGCTTCCAACTGTTGTTGTTGTCAAGTGCCATGGAGTCGGTTTTGACTCATAGCGACCCTGCACAGGGTTTCCAAGCCTGTAAATCTTTATGGGAGCAGAATGCCTCATCTTTCTCCCATGAAACCGCTGGTAGTTTCAAACTGCTGACCTTGCGGTTCACAGCCCGATTCATAACCACTACGCTACCAGAGCTCCTTCCAATAGCCAGTGATTATCAATACATCTTGAATCCATGTTTGATCAATTTCAGACTGAAGAAGTTGGTAGAATTCATCTATTTCATTCTTACTGGCTTTAGAGGTTGGTGCATAAATTTGAATAATAGTGGTATTAACTGGTCTTCTCTGTAGTTGCATGGATATTATCCTATCACAGACAGCATTGTACCTCATGACAGATCTTGATATGTTCTCTATGACAATGAATGTAACACCATTCCTATTCAATTTGTCATTCCTGGCATAATAAACCTTGTGACTGTCAAGATTTGAAATGGCTGAAATTAGTCCATTTCAGCTCACTAATGCCTAGGGATACAGATGTTTATGAGTTTCATTTTAGTTTTGACAATTTCTAATTTTCTTTGATTCATACTTTTTAAATTTCGTGTTCCCATTATTAATGAATGTTTACAGATGTTTCTCTTCATTTTGAACTGTGGCCCATCACTAAATGTAGGTCCCAAGATCTTTTCTCTATTACATCTACATTGAGGAGGCAGCTCTTCCCCAGTCACATTTTGAGTGCCTTCCAGCCTAAGGGGCTCATTTTCCAGCATTAAATATTACAGAGTTTCACTGCTATTCATAAGGTTTTCAGTGACTAAATATCTGGAAATATCCATGTCTCTGTCTTCCTAGACTGTCTTCTTCCGGAAACTCATCTTAAACCTGTCCATCATGGGTGATTTCACAGGTGGATGCATTTACTTCTAGGTTGTGAATTCTGTTCCATTAGTCTATGAGTTTGTTGTTCTACAAGATCTAAGATTATTTTGATTATTGTGGGTCTGTAGTAGTTTTGGAGTTCAGGAACATGAGGTCTCCGACTTTTTTTCCCTTTAATAGTGTTTGTTTATTTGGGTCTGTTTCCATATAAAATAGGTAATTAATTTTTCTAACTTATTAAAGAATAATGATGGACTCTAGGTGAGAGTTGTATTATATTTGTGGATTTCTTTGGTTAATAGTGACATTCACACAATGTTAAATCTTCCCATACATGAGCATGGTATATTTATTCAATTTTGTAAATCTCTTTCTCTCTCTCTTATTTTTATTAGTAGTATTTGGTAACTTTGATTGTTTAGTTCTGGAGCAATTTATTATTAAGTACTTCATCTTTAAGTACCGTCACTACACATCAGGAGCCTTGGCTGGCTACATATTTAAAGGCCTATAGTGTTTCTGCAAGTTGTGGAAAGCCTCATCTCTCTCACATGGAGGGCCTGGAAGAATTGAGCTGCTGACCGCGAGGTTCGCAACCAGGTTTTTGTTTGTTTGTTTGTTT
>NW_006408671.1:968940-979112 GCF_000296735.1 Chrysochloris asiatica
AAGCAGCAGTCAAGAGATCAGAGGACGTATTGCATTGGGCAAATCTGCTGCACAGAAACTTTTTAAAGTGTTGAAGAGCAGAGATATCACTTTGAGGACTAAGGTACGCCTGACCCAAGCCATGGTATTTTCAATAACCTCATATGGATGTGAAAGCTGGACGGTGAATAAGGAAGATCGTAGAAGAATTGATTCCTTTGAATTGTGTTGTTGGAGGAGAATACTAAAAGTGCCATGGACTGCCAAAAGAACCAATAGATCTGTTTTGGAAGAAGTGCAGGCAGAGTGCTCCTTGGAGGCCAGGATGGCTAAGCTTTGTCTCCCATACTTTGGACATATTGTCAGGAGGGAAAAGTCGCTGGAAAAGGATGTCATGTTGGGTAAGATGGAGGGTCAGAGAAAGAGAGGAAGACCCCCAATGAGATGGATCAGCTAGGTGGCATCATTGATGGCATTGAGTGTGGTGGCAGTAGTGAAGTTGGCCCAGGATCGGATATTGTTTTGTTCTGCTGTGCATGGGGTCGCTATGAGTCGGTTCCGACTCGATGGCAACTGACAACAACAACAACAGATAGGCAAGCCTAAATTAATGCATTAATAAATAAATTTAAGGATGATTGGAAGAAAAAATAACTCTTGCTTCTATGATTTTCATCTAGTGAACTTCATCTCTTTTCTTTTTCTAAAAAAACCTAAAGATCTTCAGTTGAAATTGCATTCATAAGACTTATCCCTAGCAATGCTACATTGATCCAAATGTAATATTTCTTTTATCCTTTTCTCACTTTCAAGGTTATTGCTGTTGGTAGGTGTCACTGAGTTGGCTCTAACTTGTAGTGACCTTATGTACAGCAGAGTGCAACATTGTCCATTCTTGCTCCATCTTCAACATCCTTGCTGTGTTTGAACTCATTGATGGAACTACTTTGATCATCCATCTTGTGGAGAGTCTTCCTGTTTTTCTCTAACCCTCTACTTTTACAAGCATGATATCCATCTCCAGAGGCTGGTCCCTTCTGATAAGATGTTTAAAGTACATGCGATGAAATTGTACTATGCTCGCTTCTAAGGAGCATTTTGGTTGTACTTCTTATGACACAGAGTTGTTAGATCTTCGAGCAGTCCATGAAATATTCATTATTCTTCACCAACATCATTCTGTTGATGGGCATTTCAGCTGTCTTCAACTTTTTTTATTTGTCTCTTGTAGCCAGCATGTTGAAGGATCCTGTTCTCTTATCTATTCTGCTCTTTTTGTCCCTCAACTGGTACTTTTAATTCATTTACATTCAATGTGTTTGTGTTGATACATGCATTCGAGTCGGTATTTACTCACAGTAGTAACCCTATGCACAACAGAATGAAACAACAATTGGTCCTGGACCAACCTCACAATCTTTGCTACAACTGAGCCCATCACTGCCGTCACTATGCCAGTCCATTTCGTTGGAGGCCGTTCACTTTTTCTCCGAACCTCCACATTACCAAACATGATATTCTTCTCCAGTGACCTGTCTGTCCTGATAATACGACCAAAGTATGAGAGACACACTTTGACCATCCTGCCTTCCAAGGAGCACTCTGGCTGTACTTCTTTCAACACAGATTTGTTTCTTCTTTTGGCAATCGATGATACTTTCAGTATTCTCCTCCAACACCATAACTCAAATGTGTCAATTCTTTTAGAGTCTTCCAAATTCACGGCCCAACTTTTGCATGCATATGAGGTTATTGAAAATACCATGGCTTGAGTCAAGCGTACGTACCTTAGTCCTTTAACAGACATCTTTACTCTTCAACACTTTAAAGAGGTCTTGTGCAACAGATTTGCCTAATGCAATATGTCCTTTGATTTCCTGACTGCTGCTTCTTTGAATGTTCATGGTGGTTCTGAGAAAATTGAAGTGTTTGACAACTTCAATACTTTCTCCATTTATATGGATGTTGTTTATTGGTTCAGTGGTGAGGATTTTGGTTTTCTTTACATTGAGATGCAATCAATAACTAAGGCTGTGGTCTTTGATCTTCATCAGTAAGTGTAGTTTCAATATGTATGCATTGACTGTTGTTATTTCTCTGTGTATATTTTTGTGGTGCTACTGGATTCTAAATTTCTATGCTGAGTTCATTTTTTTAATGGCCATTTGTTTGTGGGCTATGGTCATTTGTGGGCTATGGTCATTTGTTTGTGGGTTACTTCTGTTGTGTTAATGGTTGCTAAATATTTCTGACTTTCCTTTTTTAAAAATTTTGATGTGCAATTAATTACTTTCCTTTGAGATTACCCTGTAATTTAGTAATTTTTTTTCCCTGCTTAGAAGAATCTGTTTATCTTGAATTCTACTTGACTTCCTTGACATTTGGAAGTTCTACATCTACACTATTCCCTCTTCATGCTTGGAAGTTGATTTCATTATACATTGATATCTCTGGTTCCCTTTTTCAGTATTTTATGTTTGTTTTACTTTAAATACTTGTTTACTTTGATTGAATTCTGGTCTATGATGTCATGTATGGTAATCTGCTGCTATTGTTCTCACTCCAGAGAAAACCTTTATCATTTTGTGTAAATTTGGTCTGATCATTGCAAATTTCTTTTTCTTAGGAAATGTCCTAATTTTACAATCATATTTGAGGGACAACTTTACTGGTTATACAAGTCTATGTTGGGAATTTTTTTTTTTTTCCTCTCAGAGTTTTGTATATATCATTCGATTGCCTTCTTACCTATATGATTTCTGCTGAGAAATTTGAGATTAGTCATATTAGTTCTATACAGCGTGGCTATGAGTTGGAATCAACTCCAAGGCACTTAACAACAGCAACAAATACATATATTAGGTTCTGACTCACAGATACTCTGTATAGGGTTTCCATGGAAGAGCTGGTGAGTTTGAAGCGCTGACCCTAAGGTTCAAACCAACCTTGCAGTTCAGTGCATTATTCTATAGTGACACATAATAAATGTGTGTGTGTATGCCAGTGTATATGTTTATACATGTTGCTATTCTTTGGTACTGTTTTGCTGGGTTTTTTTTTTTTGTTTTTTTTTCCAATTCTGATTCACAGCAACCCCATTTAATAGAGTAGAACTGCCTCATAGGGTTTTCTAGGCTGTGATATAAAAGCAGACAGATCACTGAGTGTGATCTAATTACATTTAGGTAAAATGCTGATTACTAGACAATTGTGCCATTATGGCTTTTTATTACATGAGGCATATTCAAAAGTTCATGGAAAAATTCCATTATATTTTAGTCCCATTTGTCTATGAACTTTTGAAGCCCCTCATATATATTTATATGACATAAAAATTTCAATATGAGATACATGTTCTAAAACACAAAATCCCATTAATTTCATGAAAGGTTAATTGTATTTCCTTTTTCTTATTTAACATTTAAGATGCAATCACTTATTAAGATGGGAAATACAATATACATAAAAATATACTTGAAAAACTCATTCTAAATGGATAAAAGTATAAATAGCAAATTATCTTCTTCTAATATTAAAACTGGAGTACTAGTGTGGTGCTGTGGGTTAATGTGCCAGACTGCAAAGCCATTGGAACTGCAAGGTCAGTGGTTCAAACTCACCAGCTGCTCCTCGAAAACCATAAACAGGGTCTCTATGGGTTGGAATTGACTTGACAGATAGCACTCAACAACAACAACAATATTAAAACTGCAGAGTCCTGGTGTGGTGCTATATGATATGCTGTGGACTGCTAACTAAAAGGTTAGCGATTCAAATCCACCAGCTGCTCCTTGGAAACCCTATACAAGGTAGTTATGAATGCAACCAACTCATAAGCACTTAACAACAACAAGACATGTTGTCATCTTGAGAATATTTGAGCTTAAGTGTGATCAAATTTATTGAAATTTAATTAACAATTTGGGAATTTTGCCTGTTTTGAGAATTATATAATGTAAAAAGCTGATGTATATTTTCATATTTTCTATCTTTTTGGCCCTTTGGCACATATTTTTTTCAGTGTTACCTATTGCAACACATAAGAACACCATAATGATTTGTACAGGGCAATGATACTGAGAGTTAGCAGTTATAAATAACAAAAGTAAAAACATACTTTATACTTCTTAATAAAGTATATTCCTGCTGAATCAGAATAAGCATCAAAGCTTGTCTTTGGGAAATTCTATCTTTGAACTACTCAATATAAAAAAGAATAAATAGAAACTGTCCTTATCTGAGTTCAGCTTTCAAATAAAAATTAACACAGAAATAGACTAATCCACAAATACTGAAACCAAATTATGATGCATAATCCTCTCACCTTTATTTTTTTCTACCAACATATCAAGAATTGAAAGTCCTCATGTTGTCATAGACCATAGTATTAATGGAATACAAAATCATAAAGAGGTAATTATATAACCCTGGTTAAAGCTTATTTTAAAACACATTAAATACAAAATAAACTTCAAAACATAGTTTGAATTTTCTTTGCCAAAAATTTCAAACACATAAAAATTATATTTTAACTTTTTCTGCATGTTTCTTTACAGCTCTATTTTGTGAATACTTACCTCTGAAAAGTTTCACAGAGAACTATAGTTTCAGGATTTTATAACTTATTTTACTATGGTTCTCCATTTATTATTATTTACTTTATGTTACTTCTTAAGGCTGGAGTTTTATGGTATATAATTTTCTCTCATGTCTGTGAAAACCTGCTGAGTTCCAGATTAGCATATTTAACTGATAATAAAACATCTACAAAATTGAATGTTTGAAAGGAACTGAGCACACATTTACATATCTGGGTTCATTGTCTTCTCCATCAAAACAATGCTTGCTATCACTTCTGCTGAAGTAAAACTCCAAGAGGGTAAAGTCAATTTTGCCAATTCTATCCAGTGACCCAATGGAATGCAGAAATCATCGGACAATATCTTTGATATCCAATGCAAGTAAAGTTTTTCTAAAGATAATACAGAAATGGCTACAATCATACATTGACAGAGAACTTCCAGTGGTTCAAGCTGGATTCAGAAGAGGCTGTGGTACAAGGGATATCATTGCAAATGTCCTATGGATCTTGGCTGAAAGATAATAACAGAAAGATGTTTACCTGTGCTTTATTGACTATACAAAGGCTTTTGATTGTGTGGATCATGACAAGCTATGGACAATATTGTGAGTCTGAGTATTCTAGGACACTTAATTGTTCTCATGAGGAGTCTATATCTGGCCACGAAGCAGTTGTTCGAACAGAACATGGGAACACTGAATGGTTTAAAATTTGTATTGTTTCACCATACTTATTCAACCTGTATGTTGGGCAAATAATCCGAGAAGTTGGGTTCTATGAAGAAACACGTGGCATCAGGATTAAAGGAAGACTCATTAACAACTGCGATATGCAGATGATACAACCTTGCTTGCTGAAGGTGAAGAGGACTTAAAACATTTACTGATGAAGATCAAAGAGCACAGCCTTCAGTATGGGTTACATCTCAATGTAAAGAAAACAAAAATCCTCACCACTGGACAAATAAACAACATTCTTATCAACAGAGAAAAGATTGAAGTTGTCAAGGACTTCATTCTTCTTGGATCAACTATCAACACTCACCGAAGCAGCAGTGTAAAGAAAACAAAAATCCTCACCACTGGACAAATCAAATGATGTATTGCATTAGGCAAATCTGCTGCACAAAAGTTGTTTAAAGTGTTGAAGAGCAAAGATGTCAGCTTGAGGTCTAAGATGCGCATGACCCAAGCCATGGTATTTTCAGTAACCTCATATGCATGTGAAAGCTGGAAAGTGAATAAGGAAGAACGTAGAATAATTGATGCTTTTGAATTATGGTGTTAGAGAAGAATATTGAAAGTGCCGTGGGCTGACAAAAGAACCAATAGATCTGTTTTGGAAGAAGTGCAGCCAGAGTGCTCCTTGGAGGCCAAGATGGCCAAACTTCGTCTCTCGTAATTTGGACATATTATCAGGAGGGACCAATCACTGGCGAAGAATATCATGTTTGGTAAGGTGGAGGGTCAGAGAAAAAGAGGAAGACCCCCAATGAGATGGATTGGCCAAGTGGCAGCATAGATGGACTCAAGCATGGCAACAGTAGTGAGGGTGGCCCTGGATCGGATAGTGCTTTTTTCTGCTGTGCATAAGGTTGCTGTGAGTCAGTACCGACTTGATGGCACCTAACAACAACAACATCAGCACTCGACTGTGAAACACAATGTCAGCAGTTCAAATCCACCAGCTACTCTTTGGGAACTCTATACCGGGTCGCTTTGGGTACGAATGGACTTGATGGCACTCAGCATATCATTATTGCCCATCTTTAATCATATGCATCAAATATTGTCAACTTTAGGCATAGATGTATATGTTTCTCTCCAGTTTCATCTTAATATCTCTTGTACTGATCTAATATCTTACTACATTTCTATATTCACTTTTACCCTTTCAATTAGTTTTTTCTATAACAGCTAAAGTTACATAGCTTTTTAAAACATTATGTCTTTTTAAAATGAAAATCTGAGCTTATTAGTTCACTAAGAAAACAAACAAAAAAAAACTTATGTTAATCTCAGTGATAATAAGATGTTGTTTTTGTTAAGTGCTGTTGAGTTGTTTCTGACTCGTATTGAATTTTTATAGGGTTTATGAGGAGTGGCAGGTGAGATTGAACCACTAATCCTGTGGTTCAAACCAACCCTTTAATCCTTCATTTATCCTACAGTGCCACACCAGGACTCTGATATTAGGATAAAGATCACAAATTTTAACATGTTTACAATGCTTAGTATGATTGAGTGATGATCTGGTAAATTTAAAATTGCTGTATGTTACTATGGCACTATGTTGTCATTGTTGTTGTTAGGTGCCATTCATAGTGCAACAGAATGGAACACTGCCCAGTCCTGTGCCATTCACACAGTTGTTCTTATGTTTGGGCCCATTGGTGCAGGCATTGTGTTGATCTATACCATTGAAGGGCTTCTTCTTTTTCATTGACTTTCTACTTTAATAAGCATGATGTGCTTATCAGGGACTGTAGTACTTCTTTATAAAATTTATGAAAGTTTATATATAGTGTTTGCAGGATTATTTGTCTTTTATTTCCCTTACATAAGATTTGAGAAAAGAATGCTTTCCCATTAGACAGAGTCTGCTTTCACCAGCATACAGCTCTAGTTGTTCTGGGTGAATACATGAGTTTAGCAAAAAAAAAAAAAGAAAAGAAAAGTAGGGAACTTTATTAGGTTATCCAGAAAAAAGAAAAACAAAACAAAAAACCAGTAGTATCAGAGAATCCATAGGGCATTGTTATAGTTCGTGACCACTAACCAAAAGATTGGATATTCAAATCTACCCAGAAGTACCTGTTTTATTTTTTAAAAACCTGAAGAAACAGTTTTACTCTGACACACATGTAGTTTCTATGAATCAGAACTGACTCAGTGGTACTCAATTCATTTAATCATTTATATATGAATTCAATTTACAATTCTTGTGAGTTTAATATGTTTTAGAAGTTTAGATATAGGCAAAGAACTCATCCACTGCTGTACAGGATGTTGCTCATATTAGGTGCAGTCTATTCTGTTCTGACACATAGCAACCCTATATGAAACAGAATAAAACACTGCCCGTTTCTTCACCGTCTTCACAGTTGTTATGTTTGACACCATTGTTGCTCTTATTGTGTTAATTCATTTCGTTGGGGCTCTTCCTTTCTTTTACTGACCCTCCACTTTACAAAACATGATATCCTTTTCTAGGGACTGCTTCTTCCTGGCCACATGTCTAAAATATGAGAGACAAGTCTCACCATTCTCACATTTAAGGAACAATCTGTTTGTACTTCTTTCAAGACAGATTTGTTTTTTCTTTCATCAGTCCATAGTATTTTCTATATACTTTGCACCATATGCATCAGTTCTTCTTGAGTCTTCCTTATTCATTGTTCAAATTTTACATGCATATAAGGTGATGTGGTGGTTATGTGCCATGGAGTCAGTTCCAACTTATAGCGACACTGTACAGGGTTTCGGAGGCTATAAATCTTTACGGGAGCAGAAAGTCTCATCTTTCTCCCACAGAACAGCTAGTAGTTTTGAACTGCTGACCTTGCTGTTCCCAGCCCAATTCGTAACTAGTATGCTACCAGAGCTCCTTATGGCTTTGGATAGGAGCACGTTAGTCCTCAAACTGACATCTTTCTTCTTTAACACTTTAAAGAGTTCTTTTGTAGCACATTTGCCTAATGAAATACCCCATTTGATTTCATGACTGCTGCTTTCATGAATGTTAATTGTGGATTCCAGAAAAATGAAGTATTTGAAACTTTAGTTCATGTTCCATTTGTTGTTGTTGTTAACTGCCATCGAGTCGGTTCTGACTCATATGGACCCTGAATAGAGTTTGAAGCAGCAGCTGGCGAGTTTTGAATACTGACCTTGAAGTTCAAACTGACCATTTGCTCCAGTTTTTATCCTACAATGGCATACCAGGACTCCTTCCTTCAATTATTGTGATGATGTTTATTAGTCTAGTTGTAAGGATATTCATTTTCTTTACAATGAGGTGTAATCCATACTGAAGACTAAAAACTATAGTCATTTTTTTTTGTTGTTGTAGTTAGGTGCCATTAAGTTGGTACTGACTGATAGCAACCCTATGCACAACAAAACGAAACTCTGCCTGGTCCTGGTCCAACATCACAATTGTTGCCATTCTTGATGCTGCCACTTTGCCAATCCCTCTTGTTGGGGGTCTTCCTCTTTTTCTTTGACCCTCCACCTTACCAAACATGAGATCCTTCTCCAGCAACTGACCTTCCTGACAATATGTCCTAAGTATGAGAGACAAAGTTTGGCCATCTTGGCCTTCAAGGATCACTCTGGCTGCACTTCTTCCAAACAGATCTGTTTGTTCTTGATATCAATAGACATTGATATTCACCAGCAATTATTTCAAGTTTTTTGCACTTCCAGCAAGCAAGACATTAGTGACCTACAGTGGAGAGGTATTGGCCATTTTGAATCAGACAATCATTGTACAAGATGTTGTTGTTGTTTTCAGGGCCTTGTAGTCTATTCAGACTTGTAGGTACCCTGTATAGTGTTTACAAGGAGTTGCTGGTGGGTTTTTTTTACCAATGCTCTTTCATTTCCAGCTGACCTTTTGGTACAGGGTTTATCCTACAGTGCCACACCAGGACTTCAGTGTACAGAATAGAAAATGTAAAATAAGTAATTGAATTGAAGTGAGAGATGCTTTAATTGAACAATTCAGAAGAGACATTGGTAGTGCAAATTAAGATCATGGATGCTTTCACAGGCATTTGTGAAGTAGCTAAAAACTTCACCGAATACATTGTACTTTTAGCAGTTATTGTTGTTGTTAGGTGCTGTCAAGTAAGTCTCAACTCATAGTGACCTTATGTACTGAAGAACAAAACACTGCCCGGTCCTGCACGAACTTCACAATTATTGTTACACTTGAGTCTACTACTGCTGTCACTGTGAGAGTCCATTTCCTTCAATCCTTTCTCCATTGCTCATGATGTCATTTACTGGTCCACTGGGGAGATTTTTTTTTTTTCTTTACATCGGGGTGCTACCCTTACTGAACACTGTGTTCTTTAATCTACATCAGTAAGTATTTTCATTCTTCTTTGCTTTTACATTATTTTGTATAATATTACAGAACATTATTTTGTATAATATTACAGATGTCATGCTGGGTAAGGTAGAGGGTCAGAGAAGAAGAGGAAGACCCCTAACGAGATGGATTGGCCAGGTGGCATCATTGATGTACTCAAGTGTGGCAGCAGTAGTGAGGTTGGCCCAGGATCGGATATTGTTTCGTTCTGCTGTGCATGGGGTCACTATGAGTTGGTTCTGACTCGATGGCACCTGACAACAACAACAACAGAACATTACATTATATTACATAACATAACATAACATAACATAACATAACATAACATAACAAAACATAACATAACATAACATAATATAACATAATATAATATAATATAATCTGCACATTGCAAGCTAATGAGTCTTCCTCCAATCCTGATGCCACATTCTTCTTCATATGATCTAGCTACTTGAATTATTTGCTCAGCAAACAGACTGAATAAGTGTGATAAAAGTATACAACGTTGGCACAC
>NW_006408671.1:979577-980116 GCF_000296735.1 Chrysochloris asiatica
TTGATTCTTTTGGCAGCCCATGGAATTTTCAATATCCTCTTCCAACTCCATAACTCAAAATCATCAGTTCTTCTACAGTCTTCCTTATTCACTGTCCAGCTTTCCCATACACATGAGGTTATTGAAAATACTATGGTTTGGGTCAGGTGCACCTTAGTCCTCAAGCTGACATCTTTGCTCTTCAACACTTAAAAAGCTCTTGTGCAGCAGATTGGTCTAATGCAATACATTGTTTGACTTCTTGATTGTTGTTTTCAGGTGTGTTGATACTTAATCCAAGAATGAAGTTCTTGACAACCTTAATCTTTTCTCCATTGATAAGTATGTTGTTTATGGGTCCAGTGGTGAGGATTTTTGTTTTGTTACATTTAGATGTAATCCATACCAAAGACTGTGCTCTTTGATTTTCATCAGTAACTATTTTAAGTCCTCTTCACTTTCAGCAAGCAAGTTGTATCATCTGTATATCACAGGTTGCTAAAGAGTCTTCCTCCAATTCTGATGCCATGTTTTTCTTCATATAACCCAGCTTCTCGGAT
>NW_006408671.1:986813-987737 GCF_000296735.1 Chrysochloris asiatica
AAAAAAATAATAAAGAATAAAAATCTGTAGCTTAATATAAGTATGTTTTTAAAGTCCTAACTCTCTTTCAGTCACTTCTGTCCTCCTCTCCTTGCTGTTAGGTGCTGTCTAGTCAATTCCGACCTGTAGCGACCCTGTATAGGGTCTCCGAGGAGCAGGTGGTGGGCATGAACCACCGACCCTGCAGTTCAAAAGGCTTTGCAGTGTGCGTCACCTGAGCCCACAGTGTTGTGCTGAACTCCTCTTAAACCAGTGGAAAAAAAAAAAAAAAAGCAGACCAAATATGATGCGCATCCACGTCTACCATATAGGGTTTCTGAGGAGCGACTTGTGAGCAAGAACCACCGACTTTGCAACTCAAAAGGCTTTGCAGTGGCACCTTAATCCACAGTGCTACAATGGGACGCCTCTCAAACCAGTGAGTGTAAGCCAAGCAAATAGGACACACATCCACGTCACCTGTATAAGTTTTCTGATGAGTGGCTGGTGAGCTTGAACCACCAGATTTGTCCCACTGGCCTTGTCGTTCAAAAAAATTTGCAGTGCAGCATCTTAACCCACAGAACTACGCTGGGCTCCCGCTCAAACCAGTGAAGAAAGGCAGACCAAATCCTCATCTCAGCTTGGTCTGAGTGTGTCAGTTCCTGGCAGAGGAAACCGCCAGTGGTGAGGGTGGGTCTTGGCCACTCGGTTAAACCCCCACCTCCATTCACCTAGATGTATGTGGGCAAACTGTGAGTGCACCTATTCCCATCACCAAAGACAAAAATAAGATTGGAACCACCCAAAATCAGCAAAGCACACCGTGCAACTTTTTTCCCCCCAAATATTCCTGCGGAGTGTTTCCGCGGTGTCTCTCAGGCCCCTATTTAGTCCCACCACTTTGTCTAGCCCAGAATGTGGGCTTAGGCCTCCGAACCTGGC
>NW_006408671.1:988987-990829 GCF_000296735.1 Chrysochloris asiatica
CTGGTGGGTTTAAATCATCAACCTTTCAATTAATAGTCCGGTGCTCATCCTAAAGAGCCGCACCAGAATCTATATATGTAATATATAACATTACTTTACGAAAACCATGTTATTATACTTGTTATTTGAGTATGTTGGAAGAAACTGTCTAGAAATAGGAATATGAACATTATAATAACATAAAATTATTTGACCAAAATAATACACTGTTGTTGTTTTTATTGTTAAGTGCCATCAAATTGATTTCAACTCAAAGTCCCATGTGTAGATGGTAAATTTGAGGTATTGACCTTGTAGTTCAAACCAAAACTACTCTGAGGAGTAGATGGTGAGTTTGAGGTATTGACCTTGTAGTTCAAACCAAAACTTATCCTACAGTGCCATACCAGGACATGTATATTTAATAAAATTAAAATTCAAATGGCAAGTTCAAATAATAAATGCTTATATGGCATGAAAAATGTGTAGAGATGTAAATTTTAGAGGAAAAAAATTAAAAAGACTAAAATTTGATTAATTGAATAGGAAAAACTGCAAATTATATAGGAACATATTTACCAAAAAATATTATTCAAAAGTGTTAATTGCTCAGTTAATTGAAAGCATGTTTGAAGATTGTAAAATAATTACCTATAAATAAATAAACTATAAAAATGGATTATTGCTTTTGTTAATGCTATAAGCTAAATCATTTTTAGATAATAAGAAAGTAGGAATTGTTACAAGGATTTCAGAAGTAATATTTGGTACAATTGTTAATAATTTTATGACTTATAAAAGCTCTGTAAAGACTCTGCCAGTTATAAAAGTGAAAACCTTAATTTTAAAAATAAAAATGAAATACTCATACATAGACAAATATAATCATGCTAAAAGTATTTTAATTTGTATGTTATTTTTAAACATTTTGGTGCAGTTAATCTTATTTATCATGTAATTCATGCTTAGAAAATTGTGACACATATATATAATTTACCATGCATTGATAATATAATTTCACATCTCTAATAAGAAACCTAAGTAGTCTAATACTGTTTGCTTTCACCTTTGCCTTTCATTTGTTTTTTCCTTCAAGCTAATAGCTGAATTTATTCTCTTTACTTTTTTTTTTTTTTTTCCCTTTGAAGATTAAAGACATGCCTAGCTTTGTACTGCAGCTGCCTGGACAGTTGACAGCCCATTAAACTAAAGTTATACGAGCTGTACATTTTAACGCCTCGATTCTAGAGTGTAACTAAAACGACTTTTTTTATATATGAAAAAAAAAGAGAGCATTTCTAAAACATTTCAAGATGGATACATAAGAGTTTCAGAAAACCCTCTTGGCCTTTTGCCTTTTAAAAAACATCACAGTCAACTAAGCTGATTATAATCTTTTTTTTAGTCAAGACTTCTGACAGAATTTTACTTCATATGAAACAGGCATTTGTGGTTTATTATTAACTCTGCAACAACTTCAGTATATATATACTGGCATAATCTTGAATTGAGCAGGAGATTACCTAGTAGTGACTGAAAGCAATAATACCAAATGATACTAAACTCTGAAAAATAATAAAATTATGGAGCTTATCTTGCTGAACCACTCCAAATGACAATTCTTATCATTACTATTATTATATTATTGCATTTACTGTCTTATTAAGCATTTTAGAAAATAATGCATATATATGTATATATATATACCCGTCGAGTGGGTTCCAACCCCTAGTGACACTGAACAGGGTTTCTGAGACTGTAATTCTTTACGGGAGCAGAAAGCCTCATCTTTCTCCCACAGAGCAGCTGGTAGTTTCGAACTGCTGACCTTGCAGTTCACAGCCGGATTTGTAACCACTACGC
>NW_006408671.1:994839-1002048 GCF_000296735.1 Chrysochloris asiatica
CAGTGCCACACCAGGGCTCCAAATAAAGACAAGTTTTAAAAACTAAGTTTTCAAATATATTGCTTTAACAGGCCAAAGCATGTGTCCTAAAAAGACCTGTCCCAGAGCACTGGGTATAAAATGTATCCTATTAGTTGGTTTGTTTATTCAAATTTGAAGAATATAGTTGTATTTCCCACTTCTTCCACTGTTGTTGCTGCTGTTAAGTATCAGTATAGGGTTTCTGAGGAGCGGCTGGTAAGCTTGAATTGTCGACCTTGCAATTCAAACTAACCTTGCAGTCCAACGTATTAACCCACAGCGTTCAATTTTTATATTTGTGAACTACATGGATTAAGTTTAAGTAAGGGATAAAAGAAATGATCTTTTCATTTAAATGCAAAAGTGCTCAGGAACAGGGTAAGTTGACATAATAGCAACATTTGTAAATAGAAATTTAATAAAACTAAATTATAATATCGTCTTTTCCAAAGCAACTGAACCTAGAAATATATATATTTTTTAATTCTCAAAGTAAATTGAAGACTTGAGAAAATAGCAAAATAATTTGAAAGAATTATCAAAACAAATAATAATTCTTTTATTTATGAAGTGAATCATATGACTGTGACCTGAATTTTTTGAACACTAACTGGGATTTAGTATATATTAATTGCCACATGTTATTTGTGACTCAAACTTTTCTTCAAAGAGATGATATTTTCTTGTAGAATCATTTAAAGAGGTAGCCTTATTCTTTCGGTTACATGAGCACATTGGTATTCATATGTAGTTTTACATCAATTCATCCCATTAAACTCAATTTACAAATATTTTCTAAGTTGTTACTTTGTGTAGGCCATAATGCTCAGAACATTAACTACCAAAATAAATCTTCTGATTTTCTTATTCCTGTCATAGAATTAGGTAGCAATTTCAATTAATGGTAAATATATTTGGCCGTCAACTTTTTATGTGTGTGCAAAATGAAACTTATTTCATTCTTCATGCAGCCTTGAGCAATTGGAAAATAGCTAAGAATCTTCAAAATAAATTAGGATTTGTTTCATTGTCACTGAAAACCTGAAACTGTCATCTTTATATACACTAAAATATAAGTTTAAAAACTATGTTGGACACCCCGGGATATGATCTTTTAAAGTTATTTATTTAAAAGATGTTACCCATATTTTTGTTTTTGTTTTATTTTTTTCTATAATTAACTAAAAGGAGCTCTGGAAGCGAAGTGGTTACGAATTGGGCTGCTAACCTTGATGATAGCTATCCAAAACTACCAGCTGTTCCACTGGAGAAAGATGAGTCTTTCTGTTCCCGTAAAGATTGACAGCCTCAGAAACCCCATACAGAGTTTGAGTCAGAACCCACTCTAAGGCACACAAGCACCCCACCACCATGACAAACTGAAACAATAATAATGATAATTTCTAAATCACTAACTAACTGGCCCCAATTCAGTAACTCGTTTAACTTGTTTTTCCACAATTGTTGAAATGATTTGACACTATGAAATAAAATATGCTTACCTTGCAACTTTAGCATTATAGTTATTTTCTCTCTACATCATTATAGTTAGTACTCACCCATAACTATACGTTTAGCTCAGCACTAAACTTTCTGAATTTAAATTCAGATGTTAGATGTTCCTTGAACCACCTTTTTTTTTTAAAAAAAAAAATTAGGAATTAGCAAAGTAGCAAACTCAGTGACCAATGTTTCCCTTAATCCTGTAGAAATTCACTTGCCAGCACAACCCCTCCACAAGAGAATATAATAATCAATCAATAAAAAATAATAATTCATGTGTTTTGTGTATTTGTGTACATATTTGTCAATTTTATGAATTTGTTACATGAATATTGTTATTAAGTGCCATCAAGTCAATTCTGACTCACAGAGAGCATACATAGACTTTCCAAGGAGTGATTGGTGGGTTTGAGCCACTGGCCTTGTAGTTAACAGTTTAGTGCTTGTCCCATAGCACAACAGGATTGTTGTGAAGTCCTGTTAAGTTGGTTCTGACTCAGTGCAACCCTATACAGAGTTTCCGAGGAGCTGATGGTGAGTTTGAACCACTGACGTTGAAGTTCAAACTGACCTTATGGTCCAGTGCTAAATCCTACAATGCTGCTTATTAATTCATCTGAGCTTTTAACTGTCTAATGTTTATCTTAAAGTATCTTCATCACACAAACACACTTATTTTCTGTAATTAGTGATACCCTTCTTCCAGAAACTGTTTCTTTCCTAACTCTAATTACATGAGTAAATGCAAATTGTGTCATTTTCTTACATGAAACAGCTCCTTCCTCCTCCTCCCCAATCCAGATTAATAATGGATCATATAATTATTGCTAGGTGACTATTTCCACTTATTATATTTTTAAAAAAATTTAACTTTAATAAAGTAAGATGTACCCTGCCTGTCAAGGAGCTCTGGTAGCATAGTGGTTACAAATTGGGCTGCTAGCCTCAGGGTCAGCAGTTCAAAACTACCATCTGCTCTGTGGGAAAAAGATGAGGTTTTCTGTGGGGAGCGCTTACTCCCTTTGTTTGACATGGTTGCAGAGCGGGGAGAGACATTGTGCACAGCAAATGACTCTCAGAAGCTGGTCCCTATCTTCCCTTCAAGTTAACTCTGAATTTACTTGTAAAAATATAATATGGCCATATTCACAGCCTTTCACTATGAGTTCTACAAACCTTAGGAAAAACTGGCTTAGCAACAATTGCGTTCATCTTTGGTTGATTGAATACAAAGAGAATTGTGTCAATTACTCCCTTTCATAGAAAACCTAAGTAACTGCATTTGTGAGACCACAAAAGCAGATAGCAAACTAAAGTCAAGCTGACCTACCCCTATAGACCTCACTACAATCAGTCACTAGCCAGAATTCACAAACCCCTACATACAAGCACCTGCGTAAATAAGTAGAAAATAATGAATTTAAGTGAAGGATAGTTTTGACTTGATAATCTACGTTTCCTGCAGCAATTAGCCAGGTTGGGCTTTATGCCTCATAGCTTCCAAGCTATTTAATGAATACTTTAGAAAAATAAATTAGTAGATGTTAGTATACTTTTTATTATGAAAATAATAGTACATTATGTAGGATAGAAGATTGATAATAAGTTAGTAGGAATAATAAGGTAGTGCAAGCATTGATGATTAGTAGAAACTTATGTTACTTAGAAAATATAATCAGTAGTCTGATAAGCAGAAATGATTTGTGTAAAGTTTGACTTAATCTTTTAGTGGACACAAGAAGAAACAATTTATCACATACTGGGAAAAGAGATGAAAGTAAGTTTGAACATCACAGAAATATTTTTGTAAAAGTTGTCTAATGACCAGGTGCAAGAATGTTGTGATTAACTGTGTAATAATTCAAGAAAAGATCAAAGTGTCAATTCATTATGTACTGTGTAGTTTTAAGTATAAAAATAAAAACTTGCTGAGCCGGGCCAGACAACAATGACAACAACGACATCACGGACAGCACAGCCGGCTGACTGAAAAAGAGAGCCTTTCGATTGATTTCATATTCGCTGACTCAGTGTCTCCTCTCCTGTCCCACGACCCCCTGCAGACAGCTGGACTCCAGCAGTTTTCTGCTCCCATAAAGATTTACAGCCTCGGAAACCCTGTACAGGGTTGCTATGAGTCAGAACCAACTCCACCGCACATAACAAAAACAACAACAACCCTGCCTATAATCTTTATTCCTGCATAGAGAGGAAAGTCACCCAGGCATTAAGGCAGTGAGAAAGAACAGATTTGACCAAAAAAAAGAGAGTAAGAATAAGAAACTAAAAAAAATTAAGTCAGTGTATTATAAGCTTTTAATATCGTAAGTTTTCATATGTTTTTAATATCTGAAACTCAGAGAGAATCCTGATTTTACATGAATTGTTAACTTTCTCTAAATTTCATGACCAGTCAATTCTCTTTATGTCAAGTGTCCATCTTAATCAGCTTCCATCACTCATAATGTACCTGCAATAACCTCTTTCCCCAAGCATTCTGCTGCTAGATAAATTTCTCTAAAACAACCTTTTCTTGGTTTTGAAACACATGAAAATTAGATAGTGGTTATGATTGCACAATTCTGTGCACATACTGGACAACACATTAAAAATGATACAGTTTCTGATACATGAATTGTATTTTAACAAAGCTATTTTACATATGTTAAATGTATATATGCATGTGTGTGTGTATGAATATTGTAACTGTTGTTAAGTGCTGTTAAGTGCCATGGAGTAAATTATGACTCATAAGAACCATATATACATTTTCCGAGGAGTGCCTCTCAAGTTTCACCATTGACCTTGTGGTTAGCAGTCCAGTACTTATCCTACAGTGTCACACCAGTACTCCAGTATATGTTTGCATACATGCATGCATATATATACATTGCTGCTGTTGTTGTTGTTAAGTGCTGTCCAGTCAGTTCCAACCCGTCGTAACCCTGTATAGGGTTTCTGAGGAACAGCTGGTGGGTTTGAACTGCCGACCTTTTGTTTAGCAGTCAGTGCATGTCTTACAATGCCACACCAGGACCCCATACATATAAATACACATATACATATATGTTGCTGTTGTTAAGTGCTGTTGAGTCAGCTCTGACTTATAGCTACCCTGTATAGGGATTCCAAAGAGAGGCTTGTAGTTTTGAACCACTAATATTGGGGTCATCAATTCAGTACTCATCTTATAACACAAGGACTCATATTGTTGTTGTGATTAAGTGCCATCTAGCATCTGGTAGCGTAGTGGTTGTGAATTGGGCTGTGAACCTCAAACTCAGCAGTTTGAAACTACCAGCAGTTCCACTGGAGAAAGAGGAGGCCTTCTGCTCCCTTAAAGATTTACAGCCTCGGAAACCCTGTGCAGGGTCACTATGAGTCGGAACCGACTCCACAGCACTTAACAACAACAACAAGCATATATATATACATATACATATATGTTCATTCAGGGGCCTTGGTGTGACACTATAGGATAAGCACTGAACTTCTAATCACAAGGTGGGGGGGGTTTGAACCTTTCAACCTCTCCTTGGAAACCCTATACAGGGTCACTATGAGTTGAGAACAATCTCAAGGACATTTAACAACAAAAACAATAATATGTATATGCATTTTTATTCATAGTCATACCTTGATGACACCTATATATTTGTTTGAGTCCTGGTGTGGCACTGCAGGTAAATGCACTGGACTCAAGGACAGTTTTAAATGGTCGGTGGTTCAAACTGGATAGACAGTCCTGGGAAACCCTGTTCAGGGTCACTATGAGTTATTGTTAAACCGACTAGATGACATTTAACAATAACAACAACATATATATGTTGTTGTTAGTTGTTGCTGTTAAGTGCCAAGAAGTCAGTTCCAACTCATAGACCCCTGTATTGTGTTTCCAAGGAGCAGCTGGTGGGTTTGAATCAGTGACTTGGTATTTAGCAGTCCAGTGTATATCCTACAGTGCCACACCTAGTAGTTGTCACTTGTTGTTGATAAGTACCATCAAGTTGGTTCCAACTCATAGTTAATGTTGTTGTTGTTGTTGTTAGGTGCCATGGAGTTGGTACTGACCCATAGTGACTTTATGCACAGCAGAACGAAATGCTCCCCAATCCTGGGCCAACCTCACTGCTGTTGCTATGTTTGAGTCTAACGATGCTGCCACTTGGCCAATCCATCTCATTGGGGGTCTTCCTCTTTTTCTCTGACCCTTCACTTTACCAAACATGATATACAAAATCTTGTCATCTTCCCTTCTAAGAATCATTCTTACTGTACTTCTAAGACAGATTAGTTTGTTCTTCTGGCTATACATAGTACTTTCAATATTCTTTGCCAACACCATAATTCAAATGCATTAATTCTTCTACTGTCTTCCTTACTCATTGTCCAACTTTCACATGCATATAAGGCTACTGAAAATACCATGGCCTAGGCCAGGCACACCTTCTTCCTCATAGTGAAATGTTTGCTCTTTCACACTGAAAAACATCTTTTGCAGCAGATTTCTCTTATGCAATATGTTTAATGTCTTAACTTCTGTTACCTTAAGCATTGATTATGGATCCCAACAAAATGAAGTCTTTAACAACTTCAATCTTTTCTTTGTTTCTCATTATGTTATTTATTGGTACGCTTCTGAAGATTTTTGATTTCTTTATATTGAGGTGCAATCAATAATGAGAGCTATAATCTTTGTTCTGCACCTGTAAATATTTTCAGCCTTCTTTGCTTCCAGCAAAGTTACATCATCTGCTTATCTCAGGTTGTTAATGAGTCTGCCTCCAATTCTGATGCCACATTCTTCTTCATATAATTCAGCTTCTCAGAATAGTTGCTCAACATACAGATTAATTAAGTAAGGCAGAAAGGACACAAACCTGGTGCACACCTTTTGTAATTTTGAACCTTTCAGTAGCCCCTTGTCCTAAGGAATTCCTCTTGTTCTCTGTATAGGTTCCTCATAAACATAATGAAATATTCTGGAATTCCCATTCTTTCTAATGTTATCCATAGTTAGTTAAGATCCAAACAATCAAGTAGTCTACAAAGTGCATGAAAGAACTTCTTTCTGGTATTATCTCCTTTTAGTCAAAATCCATCTGACATCACCTTTGCTATCGTTTGTTCATGTCCTCTTCTGAATCCGGCTTTAATTTCTGGCAGCTCTCTGTCAATGTACCTGTTGCAACCATTTTTTAATTGTCTTCAGCAAAAATTTACTCTCATGTGTTGCTAATGGTATTGTTTGATGATTTCCACATTTTGTTGGGTCACCTTTATATGGAATGAGCCTAATACAGGTTTGTTACATCCAATTGGCGAAGTAGCTTTCTTTAAGTTTCTTGGCACAGATGAATGAATGCCTTACAGTGTTGCATCAGTTTATTGAAACATTTCAGTTTTTATTCTGTGGGTTTCTGGATCCTTGTTTTTCACTAATGCCTTCAGTGTAGCTTATGCTTCTTCCATGTGTTCTTGATTAAATACTACTTATTGAAATGGCTGAACATCAACCAATTTCCTCTGGTTCAGTTAGATGCTGTTGAGTCAGAGATAGTTGCTACTCATAACAACCCTATGCACAATAGAAGGAAACACTGGTTCTATACATCCTCACAATCATTACTATGGTTGAGTTTACTGTAGTAGTTCCTGTGCCAATCCATTTCCTTGGGAATCTTG
>NW_006408671.1:1002275-1063163 GCF_000296735.1 Chrysochloris asiatica
GTTCTGACTCATAGTGACCCTGTATAGGGTTTCTGAGGTGTGGTTGGTGAGCTTGAACTGCTGACCTTGAAGTTCAAACTGACCTTGCAGTACAGGGCATTAACCAAAAGCACCACAGAGTTGCTCATCAATTCCATAATTAAAAGGCATTCAGTCTTCTTTGGTCTTCCTTATTTATTATCTAGCTTTCACATGAGTATGAAGAGGTTGAAAATACTCGGCCTTGGTTGAGGCACACATTAGTCATTAAGATAACATCTTTAAAGTTGTCTCTACTTCAGATTTGCCCAATGCAATATGTTGATTTACTGATTGCTGCTTCCATGGGTGTTCATTGTGGATCCAAGTAAAATTAAATCCTCTAGTATTTCAAACTTTTCTCTGTTTATCATGATGTTGCTTTTTGATGCAGTCATGAGAATATTCGTTTTCTTTATATTGAGGAATAATTCATACTGATAGCTGTATTTTGATTTTCATTTGTAAATGCAGCAAATTCTCCTTGCCTGCATATTGTAGGTCATTAATGAGTCTTCCTCCAATCCTGAGGTTGTTTTCTTTTTCAGATAGTCTGATTTCTTGGATTATTTATTCAGTACTCCTGTCAAGTAGGTATGGTGGCACACCTTTCCTTATTTTAAATCACACAGTATCCCCTAGTTGTCTTACAACTACTGCCTTTTTGTCAATGTACAGGTTTTTCATACTATAATTTGTTGTTGTTGTTGCTGTTAGTTGCAATCAATTTGGTACCAACTCATAGCAACCCTATGTACAACAGAACAAAACACTGCCTGATCTTGGAACATCCTCACAATTGTTGCCAAGCTTGAGCCCATTGATGTTGCCACTTTGCCAATCCATCTCACTGGGGACGTCCTCTTTTTCTGTGACCCTCCACCTTACCAAACATGAAGGATATCTCTTTCTCCAACAACTGGCCCCTCCTGACAATATGTCTGAAGTATGAGAGACAAAGTTTAGCCATCCTATCCTCCAAGGAGCACTCTGCTGCATTTCTTCCAACACAGATCTGTTGGTTCTTTTGGCAGCTCATGGTACTTATTGTTCTAGAATTCCCATTCTTTGTAGTGCTGTTCATAATTTGTTATGAGCCATAGTTGAATGCCTTTGCATAGTAAATAAATCACAGGTAAACATTTTTTTAGTATTCTCTGTTTTCAATCAATACCAATTTATTATCAAAAATAATATTCTTGATCTTATGTCTACTTAATCCAGCTATAACTGTTTTTTAAATTATCTTCAAAAGAACTTGATTTGCATGTGATATTGCTAATATTGTCAAGAGTCCACAGACCATTAGATCATCTTTCTTTGGAATGGTCACAAATTATAGTCAGTGAACCAGGTAGCTGTCTTCCAAATTTCTTGGGACAGATGAGATAGTACTTCTAATATTCATCCATTTGTTGCAACACATCAATTGTTATTTTCTCATTATCTAAGCTTTATATTTCTGCCAATGCCTTCAGTACATTTTGGACTTCTTCATTCAATACCATATGTTCTTGATTAGATGCTACCTCCTCAAAAGATTGAACTTCAACCAATTGTTTTTTGCATAGTGATTCTGTGTAGTCCTTCAATTTTCTTTAGATACTTCATACCTAATATAATATTTTTCAAAAAATATCTTCTAATAATGTAACTTGAGGCTAAGTGTGTTCTTTCTTTTTTATGTTCTCACTCCAATTCTTTGTACATTTCATTTATATACTCTACTGTGTCTCCTCAAGCTACCCTTTACAATATCATGTTCAGCTCTTTTACTTCAGAATTTCTTCCATTTGTTTTTATTGTACTTTCAAGAAGTTCCAGAGACTTTTCTGACATCTATTTTGATAATTTATTTCCTTCCTTTTTTCCTTTCATAAAAAATATTTGAACATATCTTTATTTAAATAAATTCAACAAGTAAAAAAAATATGCACTATTTCTTCCTTGAAAAGATCATTGAATAATCATAGACAGACTTTCACCTCATTGTATTTTAGGTGGAAAGATGATTACATGAGGAAGTAACATAAAATAGTGAACAGTTGTATTGAGAATCTCTGATTCTATGCTGTTCTCTTCTTGCTAAAAGTTATTCATTTACAGATTTTAGATGCTGAAATTTAAAAATCAAAATGTACATGTTTGGATATGCTAAAGTCACACTGATGGTGACCACAAGACATATTATAGGGACATTTAGGGGTTCCATTCTGTGTAGGTTTTATATCCACAGACTTTTGGAGAAACAATCCTGTGAGGAAGTTCAACAACACTGCAAATAGTGTAATGGATACAGTAGAAATCCAGAGTGCGTTATTAACTTTTCTTAGGCAAGTCTTGAGATTTGTTGTCCAGGAAGCTATTGAGCCAGAAATGAAAGAAACATCCTATTTTGTTGGATTATTTCTCATTTCAGAGAGACTTGACATCCTTGTCTTTTCTGTTATTTCTTCTCAGTAGTTCTGAGTTGTATTTACTTTTTAGTTCACATTTTTCTTCTTGAGCAGTTGCCCAAGAATAGGTGCTAATAAATAGATGTAAAGAGGGATGCTGTTGACTTTGCTTTGACACTAAAATATACCAGCTGCTTAACTTCCTACTGAAGCAGTCATTATTTTCCAGTCCTTTCACCATTCACGCATTTTCAGTACTTCTGAACAAAGTGGCAATGGCTACCCTTTGAAGAGAAAATGATTTAGAGTATAGAGATCTGAACGTTTTTAAATTTGGCAGTCAACTTCATCTCTGAGAGGGTTAAAATATCTTTTATTCTGCAAAAGTATCCATTTCATTTCTTCCATTTCAGCATTCTTTTTGGCATACATTCTTTTCAAGTTTCTACATGCTGAATCATCACTTCAATTGCTTAGTAATCTGGTTTTCCTGATTAATGTTTCCCAAAATCTCGACCCTATAGTGACCATTTGTACTGTGCACTGGCTAAGAAATGTTATGTTCTGCCCAGCTTCTTAATAATTACTTAGTCTGGTTGTCATTTTCACATAGAAATGTTAAAGATTCTAATAGCTTTACACACTTGGTGATTTTTCTTCTTCAATTTTTTTTTTTTTTTTTTCTGGTAAGTCACAGTACCTCTCTTCAAGCTTCACTCATTTCTCCAAGATAAACCAGTCACACTTAAACCCCAAAGATAATCTGAGAAATTCAGCCTCCACCTCTTTCTCATTAGTTATTTTGTACTGATTTTACAGTAGTTACAGAAAGAGGGGATTTTACAGGAATAGTAGCATCTCCTGCAGCACTTTCTTTTTCTTTGTTATTCCAGTATTTCTAGTCCCTTTCGCTTAAATACTCTGTAAACATGAATGTCTCTGGGTAGACTTGAACCACCAACCTTTCAGTTAACAGCCGAACACGCTAACCAATTGCACCACAGAGACACTGTTTACATTAAATATGGCTTTATTGTCACTCATAGAGCCTCAAAAGGAAATATTGTCATAAACTGAACTGTTGTCTTGAGTTTTTATCATAGTAGAAGGTGACCTTGTATCTTCCTTTTTCCACAGTGTGATCCACAGTCGAGGTCATCAGAATACATATTCAAAAATTCTGATCTGGAATCACTTGAAATTACAGTACTATTTGTGGATGAAGTATATCGAGTCAGGGGTAATGTGGGGTATTCCCTGGAGTGTGGCATGTTCTTGGAATACAAGTGTTAAACACTATTATCTTGTATACTTAGATAATCACCCATCCTGATGCAACATGAAAGGCACATTCCTGGTTCAAGGTCACCTTTGGGACCTGAGTACTTTTGTTCTCTTGTCTCATCCAAAGTGTCATCTTTTATTTCTCCACATTTTAATTTTTCATATGAAGCATGGATTTGGTTAGCTACAAATGAGTAAAGTGTCAATCTTAGTTTTAGAATTTTTCTGAGGAAATTCAGATGAAAGGCATCAAGCAGCACTGTGTACCAGCACAACCATTTCAAAGTCCAAAGTATCTGATGTTCTTACTTTTCTTGACCACTACATAGTTTGTAACAACACTACTTCAACTGTTCTAAAAGAGGTTGTTGAATTATATCTTTGCAAGAAGAGGGATCATAGTGAGGAAAATTATCTAAACAGCTCTGAGACTGGAAGTCATGGCAACACTCTTTCCTTTCTTGCTTTGGCTGTGACTCATATGCTCTTTACAGTTTTCTTGTCATTTTCTCAAGTGTCTCGCATGTATTCCATATCTCAGTATTTATAATTAGGAGATTTCATGGTTCAGAGGAGTCTTGGTGTTGTGCTGTGGGTTAATGCACCAGATTGCAAAGCCTTTTGATCTGTAAGGTCGGCAGTTCAAGCTCACCAGCTACTCCTCGGAAACACTATGCAAGGTCACCCATGGGTTGGAATCGACTTGATGACACTTATCAACAGCAACAACATTGTTCAGAAATCACTTCCTTTAATTTATGCTATAAAATATTAACTTCTTCAACATTAGAAGAAGTTGCTATTAGCTAGCTTCTCAGCATCTTCCTGAAGATGGCTTCCTGATTTAGAATATTTACATGAAGTATTTTAATAGTTCCTAGTTGGTTCTGCCTGGAAAGGAATTCTTTCATGAAGTGAAATATTCCAGCTTGAATCTCTTCAAAATTTCTATCAATATATTTTTATTATTATATTTGATGATTTTTTCCACGTTGTTAATACCCAAAGATTTTTATTTTCTTCCATGATATTTTTATATACTTCCACTTTCCCTCACAATTATTTCTGGATTAGTCATCTGTTATGGAAAGGTATCTTTAAGGATTTCAACTTCAGAAACTTCCTAATACAGATTCTGAAACTTAGCTGTGAATTCCACTCCTTTTGTTTCAGGTTCTCTCTGTAACACCAGCATTTCTTGATCCATCATTTGTGTCCCAAGGTAACAAGCTGATAAAATTACACTGTAGTTGGACTGCTAGTCTTATGGTCAGCAGTTTGAAACTACCAGTGGTTCTATGGGAGAAAGATGAGTCTTTCTGTACCCTTAAAGATTTACAGCCTCAGAAACCCTACGTGGGTTGCTATGAGTTGGAGCCAACTCTATGGCACATAACTACCACCACCACATTTGGTTTCATTGTTCTTTGCAGACTAGGCAAGAATAAGTTCACAGTGTAAGGATTTTCTCTTTTAATAATAATTCTATTATGTTCTTAACTAATACTCAACTGGACTATATTTAGGACAAGTTTCTGTAGCAAGTCCTGTAACTCAGGAGCCAGCTTGTTTTTATCCCCTTATAAATTTTCTGTAATGATTATATACAACATGATGGTTGACATAAATTCTTCTATATTTAAATATTTGGTGCTTTGTCTCAATTTTAGACAATTCCTTAATCTTCTTTTTAAGCCTGTCTATATCCATAATAGGACTCCTGGTGTGGTGCTGTGGGTTAATGAGCCATACTGCAAGTTTGAACTGCAAGGTGGGTTCACCAGCTGCTTCTTAGAAACTCTGTACAGGGTTACTATGGGTTGAGATAGACTCAATGGCACCTAACAACAACAACATATCCATAATGGAGCCCTGGTATGGTGCTGTGGATAAATGCTGTAGACTGCAAAGTCGGTTTGAACTACAAAGTTGCCAGTTCAAGTTCATCAGCTGCTCCTTGGAAACTTAATAGAGGGTCACTATGGGTCAAAACCAACTCGATGGCATTTAACAACATCAACAACATATCCATAATGTTCTTAGTATTATCTACTGGGAGAGATTGAGTTTGAAGAACAATAGTCCAATTTTCTATATCTAATGTTGTGCAGTACAATAAGCACTGGACTGCAAAGTTGGTTTGAGCTATAAAGTTGAAGGTTTACCAGTTATGCCAGACATCCCATACCAGGTCCGCATGCGTGGAATCAACTTGATGACACATAACGACAACAAGTTGCTTGTTATAAGCTATAGTAGTTATCTTTGACCATCCATTCCTTATTTCTTAGTAACTTTTTGCATTCTTCATGTACAATGTTCTTTATGTCATACCACAACTCAAACAATCTTTTTTTTTTTTTAATTGGTGTTAAGTGTGTCAAAACTATTCTTGAGATGGTCTCTGTATTCCAGTAGGCCATATTCAAGCTTCTGCCACTCATCTATCAGTTTGGTGTACTGTGGTGACTTGCATGTTACTATGATTTTGGAAGCTATGCCATCAGTATTTTTGATACCAGCCGGGTCATCTATGGCAGATAGGTTTCAGATGAGCTTCCAGATGAAGACTGACTAGGATAATACTTCCAAATATTTAATGACTTAAAATATTATGAATAACAGTGAAAAATTGTCAGAGAGCACCAATATTGAATATTGAAAAATTCAAAGGCCAATGGTCTGCAGAACAGACCTTCAATTCCTAATATGCAAGTTCAGGCTGAAGCTAAAGAAAATTAAAACAAGTCCATGAGAGCCAACACATGAACCTGAACATATCCTACCTGAATTTAGAGATCATGTGAAGAACAGATTTGGTGCATTAGACATGCGAGACTGAAAACCAGAAGAATTATAGGATGACATCAAGAACATCATATAGGAATAAAGCAAAAGGTAATTAAGAAGTCAAAAAAGAAGGAAAAGACTAAAATGGATGTCAGAAAAAACTCTGAAAATTGTTCTCTATCATAGAGATGTTAAAGAAGATGGAAGAAATGAGGAGGTAAAGAAGGAGCTCAATAGAGAATTTCAAAGAGCAGCTCTAGAAGACAGAGTCAAATATGCAATGACCTGGAGTTAGAAAACCAAAGGGGAAAAACATGCTCAGTATTTCTCAAGTTGAAGGAACTTAATATAAAATTCAAACCTTGACATGCAATATTGAACAATTCTATGAGCAGAATATTGAATGAAGTAAAAAAGAATCAAAGATGGAAGGATTATGCAGGGTCACCGTACCAAAAAAAAGAAATGGTCAGTGTTCAACCATTTCAAGAGGTTGTATAATGATGGGAGAATTCCAAAATGCATTGAACTCATTGACAAACAACAACAAAGTTCCTGGATTTAATGGACTACAAATGGAAATCTTTCAACAAATTGCTGTAAAACTGGAGGCACTCACTTATCTTTGTCAAGAAATTCAGAAGACAGTTACCTGATCAAATGACTGGATGATATCCATATTTGTGCCCATTCCAAAGAGAGGTGTCCTAAAGAAATCATTGGATAATAACATTAATATTTCATATGAGTGAAATTATACTAAAGATAATCAATAAATGACTGCAAATATACATTGACAGAGACCTGTCAGAATTTAATTCAGATTCAAATGAGGACATGGAACGAGGGATAACATTGCTGACCTCAGATGAATCTTGGTTGAAAGCAGAGAATACCAGAAAGGTAAGTAAAGGCTTTTGTTTGTGTGGATCATGAGAAGCTATGGACAACATTGCTGAGAAACAGTATTCTGCAACACTTAATTATGTTCATGAGAAACCTGTGCATAGACTAAGAGGCAGTTTTCCAACAAAATAAGGGAACACTGAAAGGTTTAAAATTCAGAAAGATATATGCCAGGTTTGTGTTCTTTCACCATACTTATTCAATATGTATGCTGAGCATAATAAGATGAAATATTATATGAAGTAAAGCGTGACATCAGTATTGGAGGAAGACTCATTAACAACCTGCGATATGCAGATTATATAACTTTTTCTTAATAAAAGCAAAGAGGACTTAAAATACTTACTGATGAATATCAGAAACCACAGTATGGGTTGCACCTCAATGTAAAGAAAACAAAAATCCTCAGCACTGTAAGAATAAACATACAAATGGAGAATAAATTGAAGTTATTGAAGACTTTATTTTGCTCAGATAAACCATCAACAAACATGGGAGCAACAGTCAAGAAATCAAAGGATGTATTGCATTAGGCAAATCTCTGCACAAGACCTCATTAAAGAGTAAAGATGTCAATTTGAGGACTAGCGTGCACCTGACCCAAGCCATGGTATCTTCAATAGCCTCATATGCTGTGAAAGTTGAACAGTGAATAAAGGAGACCATAGAAGAATTTATGCATTTTTGTTATGGTTAGAGGAGTATATTGAAAGTGCCATTGACTACCAAATGAACAAACCAATCTGTATTAGAAGAAGCACAGCCAGAATGCTCCTTGGAAGTCAGGATGACCAGAATTCACCTCTCATATTTCTGAAATATTGTCAGGGGGGACCAATTCCTGAAGAGTGATATCATGTTTGGTAAATTAGAGGGTCAGAGAAAAAGAGGAAGACCATCCAATTAGATGTAATAGCACCATGGCAACAGCAATGGACTCATACGTAGCAACATTTGTGATATTGGTACAGAACTGACTCTTTGGCACCTAACAATAATGAAACCAATACTCAAGGTTGTATTTGAGTTCTAATGGACTTACTTTAATTTTCCTCAACTTGAATTTGAACTTGCAGGTGAGCAACTGATGATCTGTTCTGCAGTGAGCCCCGGCCTTGTTCTGACGATTTTCATTTGAGTTTTTCCCATCATCTTTTTCTTACAAATACAGTCAATTAGAGGAAACCTGGTTTGAAGATGTTCGTTAATGCACTGGACTGCAAGGATGGTTTGAACCATAGTTCGGTGTTTGAAACTCATCAGCTAATCATAGGAAACCCTATACAGGGTTTCTATGAGTTAAAATCAACTCCAAGGCACTTAACAACAACAGCAATGGTCAATGTGATTCCTGTCTATTCTATATGGACAAGATCACTTATATAGTCACTGTTTATATTAATTGAAAAAAGCATTTCCAATGAATAGGTCACTGGTCTTGCAAAATCCATCATATGATCTCTGCCATTATTTCTGTCATTAAGGCCAAGCTTTTAAACTACAAATGTATTTTTTTTTTTCCAACTGTCACATTCCAATTACTTGTAATATTCAATTAATCATGACTTCAAGCTTGATCACTGTCAGACTGAGGAAGTTGGAATAATATGTGAGTACAACAATATACTATATCAAATATCTGTTCATCCTTCAATATAAATATCTACCTACTTTTCATTAATTTGCTTTTCAAATATTAATCAGAGCTGTTACTTTTCTTGCTGATAAAATTAAAATTTCATCTCTGTCATTTAACACCTCCTCTCCTTCAACCAATATAATTTTTAAGTGTGCTTTTCTCTCCTCTGAAAAATGGTCCTTTCATTAGTCTACAAACATCACATGCTATTTTCCAACGACTGCTTTCCTGGAGACCTGACCAAAGCATACAATTTTTTTTTTATGTTTGTCTCTCAATTATCAACCCAGCAGGCACTTCTATTTTCACTTCTATTTTTAAAAATGAATTAAAAAAAAAACAAAAAACAATGATGTAAATCTATTCAACACATGCTGGAATTGAGTGCATGTTAATTGTCCTGTTTCTTTGGGCTCTGAAATTTCATTCAGAGACAATATTTGTTAAATAATCTGTCTCTTGACATCATCAGTACATTGCTATTTATATTAGTGTTATGTCAATTAATTTTATTAATATCAATTTACAAATATTTAAGATTATCTAGATTATTCCAGTTTGCAATTATTTTTATTTACTATACCTCTAACACCATATTCATTTGTTCTAATTTATTTTGATAAAAATATTATTTATAAATTTTAAAAATTAAGTGATAAAATATGGAATTAAAAATACTTCTATAGTCTATCCAGGAACTTCTAATGTGATCTATTGTACAAAATTCAAAACCAAAAGAAACAAAAACCACAAGCTTATTTGTCAGATAGAAATTGGTGAAACCCTGAAACTAAGGTCCTCAGTCATCCTTCAGATCTGGAACTGAACCCACCCCCATGGCTCAACTTTTAGCCAAGCAATAGATAGGTATATAGGGATGACAACATTAGTGAGGTATGCACACCTTAGAATGGTAGCTTTTGTGAGATAACAAGGGTAGTGTTTACCTATGGACAAAAGTCTGAAGTGTGGGTAAAGATGAAGAAATGAAAACATGACAAACAGGGAGGAGTATCGTAAGTTATGTTACAATGAGGAGTTTGCTATCATTGAGATGAAACACATTTTATGATTTTTTTTAATGTAAAACTTTTTATCTGCTCTATATCTTCATTCCCCCAGTGAGATGGGATTGGCAAAGTGGCAGCTTCAATGGGCTTAAAAAGCGTGGCAACAATAGTGAGGTTGCCTCAGGATCAGGCAGTGTTTCGTTCTCCTGTGCATAAGGTTGTTATGAGTCAGTACTGTCTCGAGGGCACCTAACAACAGCAACAACAACAACAATATCTTCATTCAATTCACAATAAAAAAAAAAAAAAATTCTCTATTTTTCTCAGGAAGTAATTTTTAAAATTCTTGTTGTTAGGTGACTTCGAGTTGGTATAGCAACCCTGGATAGGGTTTCCAAGGAGTGGCTGGTGGGTTTGAATCAACAACATTACGACTCAAACTGACCTTGTGGTCTTGTTACTTACCATACTCAGAAGAAGAATTGAATTTCTTAAAGAAAGAATGACTGAATTGTTGTTTGCTATTAGTTTGCTGTTATTATTAAGTGTTTTCCAGTCAGTTCCGACTCATAGTGACAGTATGTAGGGTTTCCAAAAAGTGGCTGGTGCATTTGAACTGCCAACCTTGCAGTTTAAAATGACCTTGCCATCCAGTGAATTATCCTGCAGCCTTTTTGCATGTTGTTATGTGCCCCAGAGTCCGTTTTGACTCATGTTGTTGTTAAGTGCCCTCGAGTCGGTGCTGACCCATAGAGACCCTTAATAGGGTTTCTGAGGAGCAGCTGGTGAGCTGGAATCCACAACCTCGCAGTTCTAACCGACCTTGCAGTCCAACACATTCGACTCTATATAGGGTTTCCAAGGTAGTAAATCTTTACTGGAGCAGAAAGCATCATCTTTCTCTGTTGATAGAGTTGAACTACTGACCTATAGATTAGCAGCCCAGCTCTCAATCCACTACACTACCAGGTGCTGATGAGTCCCTTTGGATTTATAGTGACCCTGTATAGGGTTTCTGAGGAGTAGCTATTGAGTTTGAACTTGCAGTTCAAAGGTGGCCCTCAGCTTGTTTTACAGTGCCACACAAGGACTCCTGCTTTTGGCTTAATAGTTTATACTTAGAACTTTCCTTGATTTTGTGTTAACTAAATTTATATATGGCAAGGATGGCGAAACTTTGTCTCATGTTCTTTGGGTATGTTATCTTGAGGGACTAGTCCCTAGAAAAAGGCATCATGCTCGTTAAAAGTAAAGAGTTAGAGGAAACAAAACAAAACAAAACAAAAAAACCAGGAAGATAGCTTGACTAAGTGGCTGCAACAATTGGTTAAAATATAACAATAAACATGAGGATGGAGGAAGGCCGAACAGTGTTTCGTTCTATCTTGCATAGGACCACTATGATTTGGAACCAACTTGACATCATCTAATAAAAACAACACATTTATAAAATAAAAAAGATTGATGGTTATTTTAGTAGTATTTTCTTTCATACAATAGATAGGGTCTGTTCTAAGTCGTGCTGTTATTATTTTAATTTAAGTTTAATTACGTTTCATAAGTTATAGATATTATTGTAAAAAGTAATTTGTATTTAACTGTTTAAGTATTAAAACCTACTTTATCTATAATGAAGAAAACTTTCATACTCATTATGCATGTAAATTTTTATAAAAATAATCTAAATTAAATTATATCTGTCTATGTTTGGATAATGGCTTTGTTAGTTAATCATGTAGGAATTTCTTTGAAGTTTGTGTTGTTCATATCAAAATTTTTTAATGTAGTTCAATTCATCATTCTTTTAGTAATATGTTGAAATAAAATTTTATATATGTCTGGCTGATAAAATTATAAAGCAAAAGAAAAGGAAGTTTTACATAAGAATATTGGTCTTATATTTCCCAAGACAAAAAATGAAACAAAACAAATCAACTATCAAATTATGGCTTTCGTTTAGTAGTCAACGTATTTTGAAGTTAGTGGTATTAGATGACTTGTTAAGGCGAAATCAAGTTTGAAGTGTCTTAACATGTAAGTTGAAAACTGAAACACGCTCAGTTTGTGCTGTGCTTCCATAACTTGCCCAAATTCAACCAAAAATAGATTGTGAATCTTTCAGCTATGTTTTCTTTAGCCAAACATGGCAAGTGCTAAATAAAATCTTTGTGTCAAACAAAATATACCCTGTCATCCATTTACTCAGTAATTCTACTTATCATATAGAATTTGTCAAAAGCATACACACTCAGGCTTACACATGCACACACATTCATACAGGATTTTTTAAAATCCATAGCTCTTTACATCTGCTCTCAAACTCACTGAAGTCTTTAAATTCCTCTTCTCTTAAGTGTTTAAGATTGAATTCAGTAAAGACTTTGTTTTTAGATTTCATGCTGACACTTTAATGTGTCTCTTATTTTGCATGTGCCAACATTGAGAGCCAAATCTCTGTTTTCTCAAATTTTCTTTTTTAACATTTGTTTGGCAATAGCTATGACAAGCTATCTTAGCTCTAGTTTATTTGCCATAAGCAGGGTTTTGGTCTACAAAAATTATAATAAAAATAATGATAATAAGAAATCTAGAAGATTAGGAACAACAGCAAGTATTAAAATTACATAATTTACATACATCATAGTTCTATTTTTATAATATCATTCATATAATTGGAAAAATAAAATGTTAAACTAAATTTACTTTAAATGTGTCTTATAAAGAATTATTTGTTTTAATATTTGAAGATACCATAAAAATAAGGAAAGTCAATATGTAAAAATATGACCATGATCTCCATAATTTGGTCATTGTTCATACAGAAGCACCTCTCCTCCCTATGATAACAACTCTGAAATTATTTTTTAACCTTATATGTCTAATTGATTCTATCTGAAAAATAAAATTTAAACATTAAATTATGTTTTACTTAAAGTGAGTTATTTATTCAACTAATCTAGGAATTGACAAAATAATATTTAGAATTCTTTTCCTATTAGAACTAAATTAGTATTTTTATTAATTTATGCTTCCCAATAAATTTATGTCTTGCTACAAAGAACATCAGGAAAGAAAATTTTAAGTCGAAGATTTCAAAGGAAAAATAAAGGTACTATTAAACATTGAGAATCATATGTAGTAGAAAATAAAAGTTGAAAGTTATATACAAATAGTTTTATCCCTAAAACAAGCTACCCATTCTCAATTTTAATAGCTTTGTTTAAAAATCAAAATATAATTTAAATAATGAAGTTCAGTTTGGGAAGGTTGAGTTTTATCACTTCCTGTAGTATATTGTTGTTGTTACATGCCATCGAGGTGGTGCGACTCACAGAAAAAAAAAACCAAAAAAAACATTGACTGCTACTGAGCCCTTCGCACAACAATTGTTACACTTGGAGCCTGTTGCTGCTGCCACTGTGCCAATCCAATTTGTTGGGCGCATTCCTCTTTTTACAAAATCCTGGTATGGCACTATGGGTTAATGTGCTGGACTGTAACGTTGGTTTGGAGTACAAGATCAGCAGTTCAAGCTCACCAGCCGCTCCTCAGAAATGCTGTACAGGGTTGCTATGGGTCAGAACCAACTCAATGGCACGTAACAACAACCACAACATTCCCCTTTTTAGTTGACTCTCTACTTTACTGAACACAATATCCTTCTCCAAGGACTGGTCCTCCCTAATATGTCTGAAATATGAAAGAAACCTCACCATTCTGGCTTCAAAGGAGCATCCTGGTTGTATTTCCTCCAACATGCATATGTTTGTTATTCTGGCAGTCCATAGCACTCCCAACAACATAACTCATATGCATCAATTCTTCCAGGGTCTTCCTTATTCATTGTCCAACTTTGACATACATATGAGGACATTGAAAATACAATAACTTGGGTCAGGAGAAACTTAGTCCTCAAAATGATAACTTTACTCATGAACACTTTAAAGAGGTATTGTGCAGCAGATTTACCTAAATGCAATACATTATTTGATTTCTTAACTGCTGTTTCCATAAGTGCTGATTGTGGATTCAAGCAAAATGCAGTATTTGATAACTTCAAACTTTTCTCCATTTATCATGACATTATTTATTGGTTCAGAGGTAAGGATTTTTTTATTTCTTTACACTCAGGTGCAACCCACACTGATGGTTGTTTTCTTTGATCTTCATCAGTAAGCATTTTAAGTCCTATTTGCTTTCAGTAAGCAAAGTTGTGTCATCTGCAAATTGCAAGTTCTTAATAAGTCTTCCTCCAATCCTTATGTCCCCTTTCTCTTCATATAATCCAGTTTCTCAGATTATTAACTCCACATACAGATGGAATAAATTGGTGAAAGAATACAACCTTGGAACATACTTTTTCAAATTTTAAACCATTTGGTGTGCCACTGATCTGTTTGAATGATGCCTCTTGGTCTATGTCCAGAGCACAATCAAATGTTCTGAAATTTCCATTCTCTGTAATGTTGTTCATACCATGTCAGGATCCACAGTCTAAAGTCTTTGCACAGCTCATAAAGCACAGGTAAACAGCTTACTGGTATTCTCTGCTTTCAGTCAAGATCCATCTTAAACCAGTAGTAAGATTCCTTCTATCATGTTCTAGTATGAATCCATCTTGAACCTCTAACAATTCTCTGTTAATACACAATTGTAGCCATTTTAAAATTATTTATAGCAAAATTTTACTTGCATGTGTGATTAATGATATCATTACATGATTTCCACATTCCATTGGTTCACCTTTCTTTGAAATGGACACAAATATGAATCTGTTTCAATGAGTTCACCATGCTACTGCCTTCCAGATTTCTTGGCATTGATGAATATATGGCTTCAGTGCTGCATCTCTTTGTGTAAAGGTTTCAATTTGTAGTCAATCAACTCCTGGAGACTTGTTCTTTGCGAATCCCTTCAGTGCACTGTCCTTCAGTACCACTGGTTCTTGATAATATGCTACCTCTTAAAATAGTTGAACATCAACCATTTCATTTTTATATAGTCAATCAGTGTATTCATTACATCTTCCTTTGATGCTTTCTGCAATATTCAATATTTTGCCCATTTGTTGTTGTTGTGGTTGTTGCTAGGTGCCATCAACTAGGTACTGACCCATAGCGACCTTATGCACAGCAGAACTAAATACTGCCCGATCCTGGGCCAACCTCACTACTGTTGCCGTACTTGAGTCCATCGATGCTGCCACTTGGCCAATCCATCTTGTTGGGGGTCTTCCTCTTTTTCTCTGACCAACCACCTTACCAAACATGATATCCTTTTCCAGCGACTGGCCCCTCCTGACAATATGGCTGAAGTATGAGAGATGAAGTTTGGTTATCTTGGCCTCCAAGGAGCACTCTGGCTGCACTTCTTCCAAAACAGATCTATTGGTTCTTTTGGCATCCCATGGCACTTTCAATATTCTCCTCCAATACCATAACTCAAAAGCATCAATTCTTCTACGGTCTTCCTTATTCACATTGTGCCCATACAACCCTTATTGCAATTTGAGGCTTGAATTTTTTCTTCAGTTTACTCAACTTGAGAAACACTGAGCATTTTCTGGTCCCAGGTCTTCACCCATTTCATTATAATATTTGACTTTGTCTTCTCTTGCTGCCTTTTGAAATGTTCTGTTCAGTTCCTTTATCATCTTCTTTCATCCATTTGCTTTAGCATGTCTACACTGCACAGCAAGTTTCAGAGTTTCTTCTGACATCCATTTTGGTCTTTTTTTCTGTCTTGTCTTCTTAATGACCCTTTGCTTTCTTCCTGTATGATATTCTTCATGTCATCCCAAAACTCTTCTAGTCTTTGATTTTTTTTTTTTTTTTTAGCGTGTAATACTTCAAATATATTCTTCTGATGATCTCTAAATTCAATTGGGACACATTCAAGATCAAATTTTGACACAGGTGTTCTTGTTTTCATTTTCTTTATCTTCAGCCTTGCATATGAGCAATCGATCGTCTGTTCTACAGTCTGCACATGGCCCTATTTTTGCTGATATTATGGAAATTTTCCACTTTTTTTTTTTCCATATATGTAGTCAATTTGATTTCTGTATGCCATCTGATTAGACCCATGCGTATAGTTGGATTTTATGTTGTTTCAAAAAGGTATTTGCAATTAATAATTCATTGATCTTGAAAAATTTTATCATGTTATCTCCAACATTATTCTATCATCAAGGTCGTATGTTCCAACTATTGATCTTTCCTCTTTGTTTTCAATCTTTGCATTCCAGTCGCCAGTCTTTATCAATACATCTTGATTGCATGTTTGATTGATTTCAGACTAAAGAAGTTGGTAGAAATCTTCAATTTCATCATTATTGGCTTTAGTGGTTGGTATGTAAATTTGAATAATAATGATATTAACTGGTCTTCCTTGTAGGCATATGAATATTAATATATCAAAGACAGAATTGTATTTTTTAAAAATCTCAAAATTTTCTTTTTAATTGAACGTGATACCACTCCTCTTGAATTTGTCATTCCTGGCAATGTAAATCATATGATTGTCAGATTAAAAATGGCCAAAACCAGTCCATTTCAGCTCATAATGCATAGGATATAGTTCTTTATGTATTCTATTTCATCTTTGACAGCTTTCAATTTTCCTAGATTCATACATTTTGCAGTTTCTGTTCTGATATTAATGGATGATTACACTTCTTTCCCCTCATTTTGAGTTGTGCCATATCAGCAAATGAAAGTCCTAATAACTTCATTCCTGTTTTGTCATCATGGTCAACTGTAGTTTCAGAAGGCATCTCTTCCTTAATCAGATTTGGAGTGACTTCCAACCTGAAGTGTTCATCTTCCAGCACTATTTTTGAAAATTTCCTGGTGCTGAACTGACTTGATGGCATTTAACAACAACATCAATATTCTGCTGCTATCTGAGAGTGTTCCACTGATATTCATAAGGTTTTTAGTGACTAAACATTCATAAGGTGTCTGTCTTTTCCTCTTCATTATCTATCTTAATCTGAACACTCATCTGAATCCTGTCCACTATGGATGAACCTGGTGGTATGTAAAATACTGGTGGCATAACTTTCAGCATCACAGCAACATAAAAGCCATCACAGCATGACGAGCTGACCAATGAATGGTGGTCTTATAATACGCTGATCAATAATTATAGATTAGTTGTTTTCCATCTGTTGTGAGTTTTTAAAAATACAGGTTTTAAACCTAAATATGGAAATCTGATTTTTGATAGATAAAAGGTGATTCTTGAAACTCATAAAATTCTGATAATCATCTACATTTGTAAAGCCTTACATCCATAAAACATGTCATATATACATTAAAATATTTAATACATTCCAGATGCAATAAGCACTGGACTGTAAGCCACAGGGTTCATTGTTCTAGCCTGTCAGTCTTTCTATGGGAGAAAAATATAGCTTTCTGTTCCTATGAAGATTTAAAGTCTTGGAAACCCTACAAGTCAGAACTGACGCAAAGGCATATAACAACAACAAATATACTGTTATCCATTGTTCATCTGTCAGCTTGTCATACTGTGGTGGTTTGTGTGTCATTGTGATGCTGGATGCTACACTACCAGCACTTTAAATATTAGTAAGTTCACCCATAATCGGCAGGTGTCAGTGGACCTGCCAGACCAAGACAGACTAGTAAGAAGGAGAAATGGAACACTTCTGAATTATTAATCTTATGAAAAGCAGCAGAATAGCAGCAGAGTGTTGTCTGATATCGTTCCAGAAGATGAGCCCCTCAGGTTGAAAGGCATTCATCATATGGCTGTAGAGGAACTGCCTTCTGAAAGTAATGGTTGTTGTTGTTTTTTGCTGTCAAGTTATAGCAACTCTATGAACAACAGGATGAAACATCACCTGGCCTTGTGCCATCCCTACAATTATTGTTATATTTGAGTCCATTGTTACTACCATTGTGTCAATCTATCTTGTTGGGCATCTTCATCATTTTCATTGACCCTCTACTTTACTGAACATACTGTCTTTCTCCAGGGAATGGTCCCTCCTGACCTCATGCTTAAAGAAGAAAAGACCAAGTCTTACCATCCTCATTTATAAGAAGCATTCTTACTATATTTCTTACAAGACAGATTTGCTTGTTCTTTTGGAAATTCAAGGTACTTTTGATTTTTTTCTCTGACACCATCATTCGAAAGCATCAATTCACATACGTATGTGACAATTAAACATATCATGGCTTGGGTTAGGAGCACCTTAATCCTCAAATGGAAAATTTCTGAATCTGTTTTGAATTCCAGCCACTGCTTGGAAACCCTATACAGGATAGCTAGGGATCACAACCTACTCCATGGCACTTAACAACAGCTACAACCATACTGATATACTATTGCTGCAACCATTTTAAATTATTTCCAGCAAAATTTTATTTGAATATGATATTAATGATATTGTTCAATGATTTTTGAATTCCATTGGGTCACCTTTACTTGGAACTGGTACAAATATGCATTCTTTCTAATCAGTTGGCCAGGTAGTAATATTCTCTGTATAGTAAAATGAGAACTTGCCTCACTGTGTCAGTTTGTTGAAAGATTTCAATCTGTATTCCATCAATTCCTGAATCCTTGTTTTTGACATTACCTTTAGTGTATCTTGGACTTATTTCTTTAATGCTATTGGTTCTTGATCACTACAGTGACTGGATATACTTCCATTTTCTTTTGATGTTTCCTGAGTGAATCAATACTTAGCCCTTGTTGTAGTTGTTGTTATGAGATGTCAAGTAGGTTTCAACTCATAGAAACACTGTATAGGGCTTCTGAGGAGTGGCTGGTGAGTTTGAACCACTGAACTTGTAGTTGAAACCAATCTTGTGGTCTAGTGCTTATCCTATAGTGCCATACCAGGACTCCATTTAGTCCCTAAAATCTTTCAATACTGCAACCCAAGGATTGAAATATTCCTTAAGTTCTTACAGCCTAAGAAATGTGGAGTGTGGGCTTCTCTTTTGGTCTTTGCACTTCAGGTCTTTGCACATTTCATTATAATACTTGCCACTGTATTATAATGAATTCTCATTTTGATATTTGCCTAATCAGCAAATGAAAGCCCCCAAATTTTGCTCCATATACAACATAATATTCAGCTCTATAGATACACTAATTGATTAATAATTAGAACATGGAATGCATGAATAATTAAATTAGGAAAATTGGAAATAAAAAATGAAATGGAATGTATAAAGATTAATATCCTATGCATTGTTGTTAGTCCCATTTTGTCTGTTCTGACTCACAGCAAGCTTGTGTAGGGTATCCAAGGAACATCTGGTGACTTTGAACTGCCACCCGCATGGTTCAAACCAACTTTGTGGTCCAGTACTTTATGCTACAGTACCATGCCAGGATTCTTATGCTACGTATCAATGTGCTGAAATTGACTGCATTGACCAATTTGAATCAAAGAGTCATATAGTTTACTTTTCAGGGAATGACAAATTGAAGAGGAATGGCATCATATTCTACTTCAGAAACAGCATCTCAAGAACTATCTTGAAGTGCAATGCTGTCTGTGGTTGGATAATATCTATATGGCCACAAGTTGTTTTTCTTGTTAAGTGCCATCAATTCAGTACTGACTCATAGAGACCCTATGCAAAACACAATAAAACTCTGCTCGATCCTGGGCCAACCTCACAATTGTTGCCACACTTCAGTCCATTGATGCTGCCACTTTGCCAATCCATCTCACTGGAGGTCTTCCTTTTTTTCTCTGACCCTCCACCTTACCAAACATGATATCTTTCTCCAGCGACTGGTCCCTTCTGACAATATGCCCGAAGTATGAGAGACGAAGTTTAGCCATCCTGGCCTCCAAGGAGCACTCTTTTTGTACTTCTTCCAACACAGATCTGTTGGTTCTTTTGGTAGCCCATGGCACTTTCAATATTCACCTCCAACCCATAACTCAAAAGCATAAATTCTTCTAATCCCTTATTCACTCTCCAGCATTTATATGCATATGAGGTTATTGAAAATACCATGGTTTGGGTCAGGCGCACCTTAGTCCTCATACTGACATCTTTGCTCTTCAACACTTTAAAAAGCTCTTGTGCAGCAGATTTGCCTGATGCAATACGTTGTTTGATTTCTTGACTGCTGCTTTCATGAATGCTGATAGTTGATCCAAGAAGAATGAAGTCCTTGACAACTTCAATCTTTTCTCTGTTGATAAGAATGTTGTTTATTGGTCCAGTGGTGAGGATTTTTGTTTTCTTTACATTAAGATGCAATCCATACTGAAGGCTGTGCTCTTTGATCTTCATCAGTAAATATTTTAAGTCCTCTTCAGTTTCAACAAGCAAGATTGTACCATTTGCATATCGAAGGTTTTTAATGAATCTTCCTTCAATCCTGATGCCACATTTTTCTCAGATTATTTGCTGAGCATACAGGTTGAATAAGTATTGTAAAAGAATACGACTTTGTCACGCACTTTCTTATTTTTAGACCATTCAGTGTTCCCATGTTCTGTTTGAACAACTGACTCTTGGTCCATGTACAGAATCCTCATGAACACAATTAAGTTGTTGTAAAATACTCATATTTCACAATGTTGTCCATAGCATGTCATGATCCACACAATCGAAAACCTTTGCATAGTCAATAAATCACAGGTAAGCATCTTTCTGATATTCTCTGCCAAGATCCATCAGACATCAGCAATGATATCCCTCATTCCATGTCTTCTTCTGAATCCACCTTGGACATCTGGAAGTTCTCTGTATTGTACGTTTCAGCTGTTTCTGATATGCCTATAAGGAAGACCAGTTACTATGGCTATTATTCAAATTTGTGCATCAACTACTAAAGTCAATGATGATAAAATTAAAGAATTCTCCTGTTGGGGCACTGTAGGATAAGCACTGAACTGTTAACTACAAGGTTGGCATTTCAAACCTACCATCTGGTCCTTAGATATCCTATACAGGGTCACTATGAGTCAAAATGAATTTGATGGTCTTAATAACAACAAGAATCAGTTTCTTGAGTCTGAAATTGATAATTTTTGGTGATTGGAATGAGAAATATGGAATATAGAAAAAGTATCTGTAGTTGGAAAATATGGTCTTGGGGATAAAAACAATTCTTAAGACCACATGATAGAATTTTGCAATACTAACAACTTATTCACTGCAAAAAAAAAAAAACTTATTTAAAATCAGGTTTTAACCATATGGAATACACTGGAACCAAACTAACTACATCTGTGGGAAGATATTATGAGTAGCTCAATATCATCATCAAAAGTTAGGTGAAGCACCAACTGTAGAACAGACCATCAACTGCTTATATGCAATTTCATACTGAAGATGAAAATTTAAAATAAGTTCATGAAAGCCAAAGTATGAATTTGAAGATATCCCATCTGAATTTAGAGACTATGTGAAGAACAGATCTGATACATTATACACTAATGACCAAAAATCAGAAGAATTGTGAGATTACATGAAGTACATTATATGTGTCATAAAATAGACCAGAAAAAAAAAAAAAAAGGAAAAAGACCAAATGGATGTCATTAAAGATTCTGAAACTTGCTCTTGAGCATGTAGAAACAAAACAACTTGAATAAAGAGGAAGTAATAGGGTTGAATGAAAATTTCAAAGGACAACTCTAGAAGAAAAAGTCAAATTTTAAAATGAAATTTGCAAAGAGAGTTAGAAAATCAGAAGTGAAAAATACACTCAGGCTTTTTTGAGATGGTAAAACTGGAGAAAAAATTCAAGTCTCATCTTTAATATTATAGTAGTCTAAGGGAAAAATATTAAATAAAACAGGAAATTACAAAAGAAGATGGAAGAAATACACAGTCTCTTGTGCCAAAAATAATTGGTTGATGTTCAAACATTTTAAGAGGTACCAAATGATCAAGAATAGATGATGATATTGACAGAAGATGTCTAAGCTATAGCAAATAATATTTGCAAAACAAGGCTCCAGGAATTGATGGAATGCAATTTGTAATGTTTAAAAAATGGATGTATCACTTGTGTGTTCCAAGAAATTTTAAAGACAGCTACCTGGCTAACCAATTGGATGAAATTCATATTTGTACTCTTTCCAAAGAAAAGTGATCTGACAGAAAAAAGAAATTATCAAGCAGTATCATTAATATCACATGTAAAACATGGAATGAAGGATATCATTGCTGACATCAGTTGGATCTTGGCTGACAGCAGAATAAACCAGAAGATGTTTAACTGTGCTTTATTGACTACTCAATGGCTTTCAACTGTATGAATCATGACAAGCTATGGATAACATTACAAAGAAGATATTTTCCAGAACACTCAGTGTTTCTCTTTTGGAACATTTACATAGACCAAGAGGCAACTATTCACAGAAAACAAGGGGATAGTGAATGGTTTAAAATAAGGGTTATATTCTTTCACCATATTTATACAATATGTAAACTAAACAAGTAATCTGAGAAGCTGGATTATATGAAAATGAACATGGCATCAGCACTGACTCATTAATACCCTGAAATATGCAGAGTACACAAACTTGCTCTCTGGAATTGAAGAGGACTTGAAATATTGATGAAAGCCAAGGACTATTTGGCCCTCGGTATTGAAAATAAAGTGTTCACAATTCAACCAATAAATAGCATCGTGATAAATGGGGAAAAGATAGAAGTTGCCAAAAACATCATTTTGCTTCACTCCATACTCAAAACTTATGAAAGTAGTAGTCAAGATGTCAAAAGATGTACTACATTAGGTAAATCTGATGCAAATTGCCTCTTTAATGTATTAAAGAGCAAAGGTGCCACTTTGAGGACTAAGTGCATCTGATCCAAGCCAGGTTATTTTCAATTGCCTCATAAGCATGTAAAAGTTGGATGAAAAATTTGAAAGACCATTGAAGAATCAGTCCATTTGAATTATGGTTTTGGCTAACAATTTTGAAAATAACATGGGCTGCCAGGAGAACAGACTAGTCGATCTTGGAAAAAATACATTCAAAGTGCTCCTTAGAAGTGTGGATGACAAGATTTTGCCTTCTGTACTTGAACACATTATTAGAATATGAATACATAACCAGTCCTTGGGGAAGGATATCATGCTTTTTCAAATGAACAGGCAGCAAAATAGAGGAAAACCCTTAAAAAAGATGTACTGACACAGTGGCAACAATATTACAAACCATAACAACATAACCATAACACAAAGATTGTGGGGATGAATTAGGACCAGGCAGTGTTTGTTCTGTTGTTGCTATGAGATATCAACTAGTGACAACATGTATTATTGGAAGGAGTAAGTGTTATAAGCAGTTTTCAGTAGGTTGTTAATCTAAAAGGTTGTCAGTTAGAACCAATTCAAGGCCTGGTGAAGTATTTCTGTAAAGATTACTGTTAAGAAAACTCTATGGAAAGTTTCTACTCTTTATGCATGGCATTGACATCATTTGGAATCAACTTAATGGCCCTGGGTTTAGATTTAGATTTTGAATACTCATGGATTTTTCAGTATTAATTAGCACAGAGTTCTCTTTGTTGTTTGGTTGAACTATTTTGTTTCCAATGAAGGTTCTTGTCATGGAAAGAATGATACAGAATTAGTGCCTTTCAGAGCTAAGTCTAGAGGAGAAAAAATTTAAAAACCTGAATAATTTTAATTCTCTTTATTAATTCCAGATTTTGTGATATTAGATTATAATACCAGGAATTTAAGCAGGAAGCTCAAAGATTGTTAACAATGTTGACATTTAAATACCAATAAGGTAAAAAAAAACTATTTATTTTTATTTTATTAATTATTTATTTTGTTGTGTTAAGAAAAAGTCCAGATAGTCTTCAAGTGTAATCAGGAGAAAGATCAAATTTTCTGCTCCCAAGAAGATGTAAAGTTTTGGTGGTGGTGGTTATGTGCTGTGGAGTCGGTTCGGACTCATAGCAACCTTGTACAGGGTTTCTGAGGCTGTACATCTTTACGTGAGCAGAAAGCCTCATCTTTCTCCGGCCAAACAGCTGGTAGTTTCGAACTGCTGACCTTAAGGTTCGCAGACCAATTCGTAACCACTACACTAGCAGAGCTCCTTAGAAATCCTGTAAAGTTTATCTGTGAGTTGGAGTTGACTTGATGGCAGTGGGTTTTGTTTTTTGTTTCAAGTATGATAGTGACGGGAGGGTAAATGTTTTATCACCAAGTCTTAATTTATTCACAAATAAAGTGGTAGAATTAGAATTGTTGTTGTTAAGTGCTGTTGAGTCGGTTCTGGCTCATAGCGACTCTGTGTCAGGTTTTCAAGGAGCAGTTGGTGGGTTTGAACTGCTGACCATTTGGTTCACAGTTCAGTGCAGATCCTATAACACCATACCAGGAGTCCAGAATTGGAATAGGTAATCAATAAAATGCAAATATTTGAGTATACTTTGTTTTTTTCAATCTTGTAGTCTTCAGCCCGTTAAAATGTACAACATATAGTATGTTCTTAGCAATTATTTGTTGAATGAATTAAACTATGCTAGCTAAAATAAATGAATAATATACAAATATGAATAGTATAAGCACTAAACCACAAAGTTGTCTTGAACCACAAGGTTGGCAGTTCAAACTCAACAGCTTCTTCTCATAAATCCCATACAGGTTCATGATGAGTTAGAACCAACTCAGTGACACTTAACAACAATAATGACATATGGTTCCATGTGGCTATTTTTAGAAATTGAAATAGAAAAAAATATGATTGTTCTAATTGGGGTAAATTTATTATAGTAGACTATTTTTTATATAAAATCATAACATTATTAATGATTTTATTGGAAATATAAGAAATGTACTTATAGATTTAGTATTATATGTTTGTTTTATCTAATTTGTCGTACTTTCACTAGAGTTTAAAAGACAAAAGCTTGCAAGATTTAGATAGGTGGATGGATAGATAGATAGCAAGGTAAATAGATATTATGAATTTAGCAGATTTTTGTGATATTCAAATTTTTACTAAGTCATTTTTGAAATTTCAAAATACATTCTGAAATATTAGTTGACTAAGACATTAAAGCAATACTTTTACCCCAGTATTAAATTTCACTAAGAAAATCAATCCACATAAATATTTTTACATATTCTAGTTTAGTTATAGTATTTAATTTGACTTCACCAACTATTCTGAGTCCTGATGTGACACTGTATGATAAGCATTGAATCACAGGTCAATTTGACCGACAAAGTTTGTGGTTCAAGCTCACCACTTGCTCCTCAGAAACCTTATAATGGGTTGTAGTGATTAGGAACTGAGTCAACAGCACTTAACAGTAGCAACAAAATACATCTCTGAAGAGGTTTATGGGGACTACCAAAATCTAATATGCCCAGGTGACTTAGTTCTCTGGCAGGTCTCAGTGAATTGATTTTGGTGATGTAAATTTCTGTGTTATTTTTGAAAGTCTGTGCATTATTTTGGATAAATTATTTAGGGATAACATATGTTAGCTTATTATCAGTACATTTACATGTATTTCTACTTGATAGGTCAGATGGTGGTAGGGAAAATTAGGAATAGGGATCTATCAGGATCACTGGATTATGTTAGAAGTTTGTAATATCACTGTGGAAGAACTGTTAAAGACATCTCTCAAACTGTTTGTTCATTACCCAGGGCAAGCTAGAGTTTTATTTATGGTCAGCATCAGTGTTCTAATAAATGTATTAATGACTGGCTGTCTGAAAGTGAAGCCCTGATTTGTAATCTTTGCTGATTTCTAAAATGTAAACATTCCCACTATTTTTACATGGTAACTATTGCTAAACAAACTCACTTAGATTATGGGATATTGTTCTAGAGACTTATTGTTTAATGTCTATAGCTCATACTAAAAATAATGCATAAATTATAAATCCTAAGGTAGTGCAATCTAGGTAATAAAAGCTGAAATAAAGTTTCAATGTGAGAAAAGTTGAGTTTAAACAAAATTATCACACACATACATTATTACTTTATGGTAACATAATTTTTTAGGCGTCACTATAGGGAATGTAATTCCAGGAAAAAAAAAAAAAAAAAGTCCTACAAATTCCGTAGTACCTAAGAGACATGGTAATTAAGATGTGCAGAAAACACTGCACTATAATATTTCCTACATATTCACCATAATAAATATTTTCATCTAGAGAAAATATAAGAGAAAATGCCAAATAATTGTTGAGCTGAGAATTTTTAGGCCAAATTTTACCTTGCATCAAATTTGTAATATATATATATCCAAAAGGGTGTTTAATAATTGAAACCCTTAGAGATAAAGTGTACCAACAACAATTTATTATGCATGTAAAGCATTGCATTATACTTTACAATAAATGTTATCTAGAGAATCAGGTTTTTGTGAAAGACATAGGAAAAGAACAAGAGGATGCTGGTTATTTTTTTCTTGAAGTTCAAGCTAGTTCATTATCTTTACCTAGAAATGTAGTAGTTTCCTTTATTATCTGTACCCTCCAAAACTGTCCTGAAGAGAAAATATACAGACTCTGGAAAATGCATTCAGGTTTACATGCCAGTCAGAAATATACATTTTAGATTTTGTTTTTATCTTTGGCAAGTTGCCCAATATTTCTGGACTTCAGTTTCCTCAACAGTAAATTGTGGACAATAAAAATAATAATTACTCTTTGGTTTGCTCATTTAGTTTACTTGGTAATGCTAACCATATTGTAATCTTGCCTTATGTCCCCTATTTAAGTGATGGTGAATCTAGGACACAGTGCTGCTAAATTCCTTGCTGAAAGTCAGAGTAAATGAGGAGCACAGAAGTTGAAGTCAGGAATCTAATTACTAAGCTTATGCTCTTAACTTGTTCACTTTATTCATAGTGTTTGCTAAAGAATTAAATGGATGTGAAATGCTAGCATTGTACTTTATACTTAGTAGATCAATAATTGCTAAATCCTTTCTTACTTTTCAAAGGTTCTGTGCTGAAAGAAAACATGATTTTTTTTTTTTTTCCATTCAAATAATTACCAAGATTTGCTCGTTGGAAAACTTATACACAGTTATTTCATAACTGACTTCATGGCACTTAGCAACACAAACAATAGAGGTATTATACTGGCTATTTTTTATCTTGTATATGAATTTACTTGTAGGTGGGATGAAGAAAAATAAAGGAAGAGAGACAAAGTTGGAAAAAAGGAAGGAAGAAATCTTCAAATTGAATTTATAAAAAGCAGGTTTTGCCCTTCAGTACCAAGCCTGCTATTAAACTACAAAAAGGTGCACACTGGATGAACATCGATCTTTACTGTCACCTTCTACAAACTATGATTGAGTAATAGAGGAGTATTTGCATAGAGCACTATATTCCATCATTGGCATGTCAGTCCTCAGTGCTGACTAAGTGAATTGCATTGCTCACTGATTAACTTGAAATAAAGAGGACGATCATTTCCATCAACATTTATCAAAGCTTTGTGGTTCACGCTAAACAGTTTGCGCCCACTATTCCTGTCGTTAATTTCAGAGCTTCCAATTTATCAGTGGAATTAGTTTCCAAGTTTTGTCAGAGTTAGATTCTTGAGTATATTTTCTCATAATTTTTGCTGAAAAATTTCAAACACATTCGCTGAAAACTTCATCTTGATGAATAAAATTAACTTGGTGAAACATAATTATAAGATTTTGTTATCATAACAATTTTTTAGTAAAAAAAATATCAAAATAATTTCCAAAGCATATTCATTTTATAGATTTTGTTTGTTTGTTTGTTTGTTTGTTTTTTTTGTGGGGGAGCAGAAAGAAATAAATGTCACCAGCATAAATTTGTATATTTGATAGCATAATATAACAAAAAATAAAACACAAAGCATTACTTCAGTTATTTGGCTGTTATTTTTATTATTTTTAGATGTTGTGGAGTCAGCGCCTACTCACAGTAATGTTATGTAAGTTTGAATGAAACAATCCCCAGTTCTACACCATACTCACAATTGTTTCTAGATGTTAGCAAATGGTTGGAGCTACTATGTGAATCTATCTTACAGAGGGTCTTCTTCTTTTTTGCCGATCCTCACCTTTACCTGCAGGGACTAATAAGATATCCAAAGTATGTGAGTTATACTTTTTTCCAACACAAATGTGCTTGTTCATCTAACAAACCAGAGTCCAAAGGCATAATTTTTCTTCTGTCTTCCTTATTCATTGTCCAGCTTTCATATCCATAAATTGTTATTGCTGTTAAATGCTGTCGAGTCAGATTCAAAACATAGTGACTCTGTATAGCGTTTCTGAATAGCACCTGGGGAGCTTAAACTGGTTCAAACCAACTTTGCAATCCAGCACATTAATGCACAGTGTCACACCATGATTCTGCATCCATAAGAGGTAACTGAAAAAACCATGACTTGCGTCAGAAGAATCTATGTTTTCAATGTGAACATCTTCGAATTTGAACATTTTAAAGAGTACTTTTTCAGCAGATTAGCTCAAAGAAATATATTATTTGATTTTTTGACTGCTCCATTCAAGGGAATTAATATTATATTAAAATAAAATGATGCTACAACCTTACTTGCTGAAAGTGAAGAGGACTTAAAATATTTACTGATGAAGATCAAAGAGCACGACCTTCAGTATGGATTACATCTCAATGTAAAGAAAACAAAAATCCTCACCACTAGACCAGTAAACAACATTCTTATCAACGGAGAAAAGATTGAAGTTATCAAGGACTTCATTCTTCTTTGATCAACTATCAACACTCATGGAATCAGCAGTCAAGAAATCGAATGGCGTATTTCATTAGCAAATCAGCTGCACAAGACGTTTTTTAAAGTGTTGAAGAACAAAGATGTCAGTTTGAGGACTAAGGTTTGCCTGACCCAAGCCATGGTATTTTCAATAACCTCATATGCATGCAAAAGCTGGACAGTGAATAAGAAAGACCATAGAAGAATTGATGCTTTTGAGTTATAGTGTTGGAAGAGAATATTGAAAATGCCATGGGCTGCCAAAAGAACCAATAGATCCATTTTGGTAGAAGTGCAGCCAGAGTGCTCCTTGGAGGCCAAGATGGCCAAACTTCGTCTCTCATACTTTAGACATATTGTCAGTAGGGACGAGTCACTGGAAAAGGATATCATGTTTGGTAGGGTGTCGGGTCAGAGAAAAAGAGAAAGACCCTCAACGAGATGGATTGAACAAGTGGCAGCATCGATGGACTCAAGCATGGCAACAATAGTGAGGTTGGCCCAGGATCGGGCAGTGTTTCATTCTGCTGTCGCTAAGAGTCAGTACCAACTCAATGGTACCTAACAACAACAACAAAGTAAAATGAAATACTTGAGCAGTTTGATGTTTTCTTCTTTTATCCCAATGATGTTTACTGGCCCATTTCTGTAGATTTGGTTTTCATTATGTTAAGATGTACTTTATACTAAAGCCTATAGTAGTTGATCTTCATTAGTATTTTAAGCCCTTGTTTTCAATAAGTATGGTTGTGCCACTTGTTTCCATCTGCATATGAAAAGATATTGAAGCTACATTGTCCTTCATTTAGTCCAGCTTCTCTAATTATTTGCTCAGCATACAGGTTGGATAAGTATGGTAAAAAGATGCAACACTGATGCACACCTTTGTTCATATTAAATCACAAGATCTCTTTATTCAATTCAATCACTGGCTCTTGGTCTATGTATAAGTTCTACACAAGTACAATAAACAGTACTCGAATTCCCATTCTTTGCAATGTTACTCATAGTTTCTTTTGATCCACACAGCCAAATGCCTTTGCATGCTCAATGATCCAGACTATATATGAACTACTTTCTAGCAGTCTTCCCCAAAACTTCAAATTATACTTGGTATGCCTGATATTTTGACTGTACATATAAGGTTAATGGTTTGTTGTTGTCATTTGGTGTCATAATGTTGGTTCAATCCATAGTGAAACTGTGCACAGAACAAAACACTGCCCGGTTCTGCACCACCCTTACAACTGTTGCTATATTTGAGCCCATGGTTGATGTCATTGTGTCAATCTTTGTTCTTGAGGACTGTTCTCTCTTCCAGTGACCCTTCACTTACACTTTTCCAAGCATGATGTCCTTCTCCAGGTACTGGTCCCTGCTAACAACATGTCCTGAGTATGAGAAACAAAGTCTTTCCATCCTCGCTTCTAAGGACAGTCTGATTGAACCTTGTTCAAGAAAAATTTGTTCTATTGTAAGTCCATGATACTTTCAATATTTTTCACCAACACTGTAATTCAAAGGCATTGATTCTTCTTTCTTTCTTACTGATTGTCAAATCTCACATTAATATGAAGCTATTGAAATTAACATGACCTGGGTCAGGCACACCTTAGTCTTCAAAGTGACATCTCTGTTCTTTAATACTTCAAAGAAGTCTTTTGCAGCAGATTTTCTTAATGAAATATATAGTTTAATTTCTTGACATGTTATTTTCATGAGAGTTGACAGTGGATCCAAGCAAAATGAAATATGACAATTCAATCTTTTCTCTGTTTATCATAATGTTATTTGTCTGTTGAGTTTTGAGGATTTTTTATTCTTTATATTGTGGTGCAATCCATACTGAAGGCTTTAGTTATTAATCTTCATCAGTAAGTATTTCAAAGGGAAGCAAGGCAATTGGTAACAATAAACAGGGAGGAAATTAAAAGAGTACTGTGTTGCACTGTGATGGTTGCAATTAATGTCAGCAAATATAGAGTATAAGTTTTTGAATGAAAAATCAAAATATTTTATCAAATTTTCACCCAAACCATGATAAAAAAAAGTTAAAAATAAATAAAGATTTTTAGCTAATGTCAAAAGTGCACCAGGAATGTTAAGTGGATCATTCTAGGAAAGAATTATAAAAACAATTTCACAAGGCTTTGACTTAGTGAAATCTTGGAGTATAATGTTTCTCTGCATTTGGATAAAGAACTTTGACATGTTGTACTTAATTGGACACATTGCTTTGTCTGAAATAAGGACATTCATTGGAAAGAACCTTTGTAGCCATGATTTCCATTTCTAAATTATCTCTTACCATGAACCTTCCACCACTTCTCTGTCAGTGTGTCATAATGTGGTACTTTGTGTATTGTTGTGACACTGAAAGATATGCTACAGTTACTTTAAATACCAGCAGGAACACTTATAGGAGTCACATTTCACTGGAGTTTCCAGACTGAGACAGACAAGGAAGAAAGAGAGGCAGACCACTTCTGAATATTTAGCCACTTAAACTTTATGACTAGCAGATAAATGTTGACTGATATAGTGCCTTAAATTGAGTCCCTCAAGTAGGAAGGCACTCAAAATATAACTGAAATGTAGCTTCCTCAAAGTAGATTTGACCTTAGTGACACAAATGAATGCTTTCAGGACATTAATTTGCTGAGACAACTCAAAATGAAAGGAAGCAGCTTCCAACATATACTAATAATCAGAAAGAAGAATTTATGAAATATGAATCTAGGAAAATTGAAAGCTGTCAAAGTGAAATGGAACACATAAAGCATTAGGGAGCTGAAATGAATTGGTATTGGCCATTTTTAATGGCAAACTAAAGACGAATTATATGACATTCATTGTCAAAAGACCATTTCAAGATCTGTCTTGAAGTACAAGGTTGTCTGAGTTAGAATAATATGCATACATATACTAGGAAGACAAGCTAATAACAATATCATTCAATTTTACATGAAAACCACTAAAGTCAGGGATAATGAAATTGAATAATTTTACTATCTTCAATAGGAAATGGATCAAACATGTAATCATGATGTATTGATAATTACTGGTATTTGGAATGCAAAGGTTGGAAACAAAGAGGAAGGATCAGTAGCTGGAAAATATGTCCTTGGTAATAGAAATAATGCTGGAGATAGTATGATACAATTTTACAAGACCAATGACTTCTTCATTGCAAATACATTTTTAAAGTAACATAAAAGACAACTATACATCTGAACCTCACCAGATGGAATAGATAAGAATCAGATTGTCATCATCAGTGGGGCCAATCAATGTGGATGCTCAATAACATCAGACAACAAGACCAGGGGCTGATTTTAGAAGAGAACATAAAGGACTAATATACCTGTTTAGGATTTAGCTGAAGCACATGATAATAACTACAGGAGAGAAAAATATGACATTGAGTATATTCCACCTAAATTTATAAACCATACTAAGAATAGATTTCATGTATTAGATACTAATGACCAAAGACCAGAAGAATTATGACATGATATCAAGAACATCATCAACAAAGGAAGCAAGATTACTAAAAAGACAAGATAGAAAGAAAAGACCAAATAAATGTCAAAAGAGACTGAAAGTTTTTCTTGAGCATAGAGAAGTTACACTGACAGGAAGAAATTATGAAGTAAAACAGCTGAACAGAAATTTCACATAACAGTTCAAGAAGACAAAGACACGTATTATGATGAAATCTGCAAAGACTTGGAGTTAGAAAACCAAAAGGGAAGAACACACTCAGCATTTCTCAAGCCAAAAGAGATAAGAAATAATTCAAGCCTTATGTTGCAATACTAAAGTGTTCCTTAGGCAAAATTTTAAATGACTCAAGAAACATCAAAATAAGATGGAAGGAATACATAGAGTCACTGTACCAAAAACAATGGATCAATGTTCAGCTTCAAGAGGTAATATATGATCAAGAACCTAAGCTATTAAAGGAAGAAGTCAAAATTGTGCTGAAGGTATTGGCAATACACAAGGCTCTAGGAACTGATGAGATACAAATTGAAATGTCTCAACAAATGGATGCAGCACATGAGGGCCTCACTATTCTATGCCAAAGAATTTGGGCAACAGTAACTGTCCAATCAATTGGAGAAGATTCATATATGTGCACATTCCAAAGAAAGGTGACACAACAGAATGTAGAAAATATTGAACAGTATCATTAATATCATATGCAAGTATAATTTTGCAGAAGATAATTTTAAAACTGGTAATGGCAGTACATCAATAGGGAGCTCCCAGAAATTCAAGGCAGATTTAGCAGAGGAGATAGAACTAGGAATACCATTGCTAATGACAGAAGGATCTTTGCTAGAAGCAGAGAGTACCGAAAGATGTTTATTTGTGCTATATTGAAGGTGCAAAAACATTCAACTCTGTGTATCGTAACACTCTATGGATGACATTCTGATTACTGGGTATTTCAGAACTCTTCACTGTGTGCATGATAAACTTGTGCATAGACCAAGAAACAGTCATTCAAACAGAACAAGGGGATATTACAATCGTTTAAAATAAAGAACAGTGTGCATCAAGGTTGCATCCTTTCACCAGAATAATTCCATCTATATGCTAGCAAAATAATCTGAGAAGAGGGGTTATATGAAGAAGAACATGGAGTCAGTGTTTGAGAAAATTCATTAACAACCTACTATATGCAGATGATACAACCTTGCTTGCTGGATGTGAAGAGAATTTGAAGCACTTAGGAAATGCTAGCATTGTACTTAGTGCCTTAGTAGCAGATCAATAATTGTTAAATGAATTCTTACATTTCTAAAAGTTCTTTCTGAAAGAAAGCTTACTTTTTTCATTCAAATAATCATCACTAGCTGCTTCTCAGAAACCCTATATAGGGTTGCTATGAATCAGAATTCATTCGACAGCACTTAGCAATCACAACAACAGCAATAGTCTACTGGCTACTATTTATATTTTTTTATGAGTTTACTTGTAGGTGGGATACAGAAAAATGAAGAAAAACAAAGAAAGTGGGGCAGAGTATAAAAAAGGAAGATATGTTAAAAATAAACATATAAGTAGCATGATTTGCCCTTCAGTATCAAATCTGCTATTAGACTAAACAGTTTCATTATGATTTGGATGAAAATTTACAGAACAAATTATTATAACATCCAACAATTTATGTACATTTTGTTTTGTGACATTAATTGCAACTCTCACAGTCCTTGTGTGCTGCTATGGGATAAGCACTAGACTGAAGGTCAGTTGAAATACAGGGTTGGTGGTTCAAACTCAACAGTCACTCCTTGGAAGCCCTATGCAGTGTAACTATGAGCTGGAATCAACTTGAAGACATTTACCAACAACAAAAACAACATCACTGCGTAACAGCACTCTTCCCTCTTCTACTCTGTGTGTGTGTTTGTTTTTTTCCAGTCACCCTTTTTCCCTATGCTTTTAAGCTTTATATCTGGACGAATGTTATTTATTTATTTATTTTTAATCTCATATGGTTGATTTTTCTAATTCATGCATACCTACCTGGTGTTATTGTTTACTATATCGGCCTCTCTCTATATTATTTCTAGGTAGGAAGGATATCTATAGACCAGAGTATTTGGAGTTCCATTATTCTCTATCAAAACTGTTGTTGTTGTTGTTGTTAAGTGCTCTTGAGTCAGTTATGGCTCATAGTGATCCTATATAAGGTTCACAAGGAGCAGCTTATATATTAGAACTGCTGACGTTGTGGTTCAGAATCCAGTGCTGATCCTATAGCACCATACTAATCCCAGTGTTTTTATGATTTTGAGTTTTGTTCTATGTTTTTCTCCCACTCTATCCAAGAACTCTGCTTTTGATCATTTTCAGAATTTCCAACAATGGTAGGCAACATCTAGCACCTGTGGTCTCAGTGTCTGGAAATGTTTTGATTTATTCAGAAAAAAAAATATTTTATTTATTTATATAGAACAATTGTTCTTTTTATTTATCTAGAGCAAAAGTAATAACAAAAAGTGTTTAAAGAAAGCTAATGGTTATAGATTTGCCCCGTTTTCACAGCGTACATATTCCACAGTATATCTGATGTCAAACACTCAATGAAGTTTTAGTTTATGAAGACAAATGTGAGCCATCTACTAAAATTACAGATAGGAATTGAATAGTTTGGTGAGAAATCCAGAAAAACTAGGGAGCACCTTCCAATTAGAAGATGGTGAGTATGCTCAATGCTTAATCTAGTCAATTGTTGGACAGGCAGATTGCAGGTTTAGAGTATCCACCGTGTAATAAACTGATTGCTTAATAAGATTCTATAGTAGGACTGATCATTGATGGTTTGGTGGGTTTCGTTTATGCTGTCAAATCAGATCTGACTCATGTTGTTGTTTTTAAGTGCTGTGGTTTTTGTTGTTGTTGTTGTTAGGTGCCATCGAATCAGTGTTAACTCATAGTGACCCTATGCACAGCAGAATGAAATGATACCCAGTCTTAGGCAAACCTCACAATTTTTGCCACACTTGAACCCATTGATGCTGCCACTTTGCCAATCCATCTCACTGGGGGTCTTCTTCTTTTTCTCTGACTCTCCAACTTACCAACATGATATTCTTCTCCAGTGACTGGTCCCTCATGAAAATATGTCCTAAGTATGAGAGACGAAGTTTGGCCATCTCAAACAGACCTTACAGTCCAGTTCATCATCTCGCAGCACCATCAAGACTTATAGTGACACTGTGTAGGGTTTCCGAGGCTGTCAATCTTTCTTGGAACAGAAAACCTCATCTTTCTCTAATGAAGCTACGTGTCGATTTGAACTGTTCACCTTGAGATTAGCAGCCAAACTCTTAACCCACTATGCTACCAGGGCTGCTTACACTGATCTTAACATAGGCTTAAATATAATATAGGACTAACTTCTTATTTAAGATATGTCAACTCTGAGCATACCAACAACACTTCAAGGTTCTGAAAGAAACATTATATATTCTATAGATAAGAGATATAATTTTGTAAATTTTCTTCCGATTATTAGTTAAAAATGAAATAGACCACATAAATATATCAACATGAGTTGAAGTTATTAATTACGAGGGCAAATCAAAATGTATTTCTATAAAATCATGCCACCACTCATCTGTCAAGTTTTCATACTGTGATGGCATGTGTTGCTGTGATACTAGCAGCTATGCCATCAGTATTTTAAATATCAACAAGGTCAGCCATGATGAAAAGGAACTGACTCTATGAGATTTAACAAAAACACTGTCCAGAGAGTAATCCTCCCTTCCCCCACTCCTTGTAACCGCCATTGAATGTTGGTTTATGTATATAACTGTTCTTGCTCTTAAAAATAAATATGCAAAACATTTTTTTCCTCAGGGAAGCCAAAAATTGGCTTATAAAATATCTGAAATTTCAAGTGGATCACATTTTCTTAAGCATGACAAAATAACACCACTCAACTGAAAACCAAATGTAGTTACAAACAGTTCTTGTCATTTTTCACTTGTCAATGAGCCATTAGACACTGCATTATTTCATTAGAGGCTGTTGTTTATATGCTATGGTATTTATGTTCCTAATAATTCTATTTTTGAAGTTGACAGATAGTGTCATCATTCTCTGAAACAAATGATAATTATAACTCTTTGAGCAAAGAGTTTATCATGATTGTATCTAACCTTTATCTTGTCTTGATTTAGTATATACCACTCCTGTTAGTATTAACACACTACAGAGGAATAATAGTCATTCTTATGGAGTGCAATTTGAAGGAAAATGAAAATACCTGTGTGTGATGCACTCCTATCAGTGTTTAATCACTAACTTGAACTATAACAACACTTTTAATTTTTTGAGTAATGTTTATCCTGTCATTGGCAAAGTTATATTTTGAAGTTATCTATAAAACTATTCTTAAAACACACAGGATACTTGGAACTATCTCAAAATCACATTAAAAGAGCTCTAGACTACCAGTAAAAGTAGACAATAGTAGATAATTAGATATTTAATGAAATAGTGAGCTTTAAAGCACCAAAAAGAGATTTTTGGAATTTAAAATTATAATGTAACATATTATATAAATTCTTAGAATAAGACAAAATGGGACCAAGAACCATGGCATAAATTTTAGAAGCACCAAAATTGAAGTTTTGAAATGAAAGCATTGCAAAAAATAAAAAAGGGATCAAGTCTTTTAAAAGTTTATAAAAACTATCCTTCCTTGTTTCCCAAAATTTTCTAAGTTTGTCTTTAGGTAAATAATGCTTTTGGTCTCAAATGGGTGGTTATTATCTGGTATGTATACCTCATCAGTGTTTTTGTCCCCTTTTTGCTGGGATGAAAATTGAGTATGAGAAAGACTTTAATTCCAGACATCAAGGCTCACCAAGGGCAATAATCTCAATGTTCCTCTTGTCTCTTTTCATGAAGGACTGGGAACAATAATTACAGGGAGAAAGACAGGTAATTGAAGGGATTGCAAGGGATTACAAATATTAAAATGCAATTAAATATTTTATTGAATGCAAAACTGATGAATGTCTCTGTAAACCTGCATTCAATGCACAACAAAAAGTTTTAAAATGTGTATATAAAGTAAATTTTTTGGCATTATGAAACAGAAGCACTTTAAATGGCATTAGACACTTTGAACCAAAATATATCCCACAGTGGGAAAATGGTTCAAAATTGGGTTAAGCACAATTTCAATACAATGGTACACATGAAAACAATAGCCAGGATGCATTTCCAAATGTAAAGAGAAACATCTTGAATTTTCATTGTCCTTTAGTACTACAGGTTAAATGCTAAATGTGATCATATTAATGTTTTCATTCATTTTAAAAAGCTTCCTAGACTATGTTAGATTTACTTTTCATGCTCATGCTGTGCATTACTATTAACTGACAAACTTTTATTTAGTCAATACTCTTTAAGTACTTCCTAAAAACATGGATTTAAAATAAAGTAATAGAAAAAGAATACAGAAAGGGAGGATTGAGTGTGGACAGAAGAGAACAAGAAAGGAAGGAAAACAAGGAAAGGAAGACCAAAAAAAGAGACAGAGGAAAAGAAAGAAGAGGAATGAGAGAGAGAGAAAGAAAAATAATAAACGCTAAAGGAATTTGTATACTGCTGAGTAATTTATGTGTGTGTTCCCATTTACATATATAAAACCTACCAGCCATTCTTCAGGAGAAAGATGAGGCTTTTCCTGTAAAGATTTACAGCCTCAAAAACCCTACCCAGGGTCACTAGTAGTCAGAACTGACTCCATGGCACTTAACCACCACTGTATGTTGTTGTTAAGTGCTGTCAAGTGCAGCTGAAATGAGATCAGTAATAGCAATGATTGTGAGGCTGGCCTAGGACCTGGCAGTGTTTCATTCTGTTGTACATGAGGTTGCTATGAATTGATGCCAACTCAATGATACTAACTACAATAATAAATATATATAATTTTATTTTAATTCTTGTTGTTAATAATACGCACTGTAGAAATATATGATTCAATAATTTCTACATGCACAGCTCAGTGACATTATTATACTCCTTTGTGACCCTTTATTCTTTCTTAATAATTGTCCATTTCTCACATATTTATGAGGCAACTGAAATGTCCATGTCTTGTGACAGACATACTGTAGGCCTTAACTGTCATCATTTCTTGTAACATTTTATAGCGGTCTTATGCAGCAGATTTGCAATGAAAAATATCATCTGATATCTTGACTATTGTTAACTGTGGATACAAGCATAATGAAATCATGGATAATATTTTCTCTGTTTAATCAGATATTAGTCCAGATAATTCAAATTTTTATGAAACCATGAGCCTAAATAGCTATGAGGTATTTGGCTGTGCATGAGCAGTCTAACCAGCTGCTTTTTTGTTTTTAAAATATATCTATCCCACCACTTTTTCCAATTCAATATTTTACAGGTGTACTATTTATTGACGTCAATTGCATTAATTTTTTGCTGTGATCCTTTGTCACAATGCAGACACATTTCAAATACATATGAACTTGGTAATTTTTAGGTAATAAATTGTAAGTCCTCTGAAGGACTATATCCAGAAATCCATTTAAATAGACAGAGACAGACACTAGTATAAAGGAAACACAGGCAAAACAATCAGAGACGAATCAATTGATCATAATATTCACACATTATAGAAGTCAGGAAAGGAGAAAATTTAAGAAATATGAACATAATGAACAGAGTACAATGCCATAGAAAGTTCAATAAAATGAAGTCAAAGAAGTGCTTACAGAGATTGATGATTTTCCAAATCTTTGTTAGCACTAGCTAGAACAATTTCTGTAGTGCAATGTGGACAAAAACTGGGTTACAGTGGGATGTAAGAAAGAATGTAATGTTAGGAGGGAGAAACAGTAATACAGACTCCTTGTTTTTGAGAAAGAAAAGGCATTTCTTGAAGATATGACCTTCATGAGGTTCACTTAGGATCATGATAATTTTATATAAATAAAAGGGAAGAATTAATGGAGAGGGATAAATTAATGTACAGAGAAATGAGATCTATGGTAAATTAGGATCCCTGGTAGTACATGGGTTAGACATTGGTCAGTGGTTTGATACTTCTAGCCAGCACAAGAAAAAGGTGAGTCTGTTTGATTCTGTCAAGATTTACAGTCTCAGAAACCTTCTGTAGGGTCACAATGAGCTGGAACTGACCTGCTAATAGTCAGTTTGGGTGTTTGGTCAGACAACAGGTAAATGTTCAGCTTCTAACCACAAGGTTAATCCACCGGGAACCCTGTGGGAGAAAAATCACAACCTGTTCCTATGAAGAGTAAACCTTATAAAACCCTATCGGACATTTCTACCCTGTTACATAGTATTGTTATGAGTCAGAATGACTTGTAGGCAAATAATAACAGGTGATAGAACAAAAATGAAATAAAAATATTGAACAGAATGAGATGTATTTCTTTAGCTAAAGGAGGTCAAAATAGCTTAACTGAATGTATATGCGCTATCAAATTTTCTATCTTTTCAATATTCTCAATAAATTCTCGTGCTAAAACTTGCTATCTGATCTATATCTGACATCTGCTGGGGCATTCCTGAATAGATCAGCATTTCATTATGACTTATTTCCTTTTAAAAAGTTATCTATGAATATGTGAAAGCAAATATGTTCATAGAAAGCAGAAAGGAGTTGAAATATTATATTCCATATGAACATAAGAAAAAGATAATTTGAAAGATAACATATTTCTCCATTCTTTTTGGTTACTTTCCAGATGCTTTTTCATTTCTCATGTTTCTAAATTTTAATCAAGGTTTCACTTTAAACCAGCTCATTCATGTTTTACCTGCTACTAAGAATTTGCCTTTCCAATTTAGAAATACTAAATAAATGTCTACATCTTAACAAGATCTCTAGGTAATTATTATTGTTTGCTAGGTGATCTTATGTATATATAAGATATACATAAGAATCACCTGAGAAATGTTTATAAAAATGTGGATTCTGATTAAGTATATGTGGAATGGAATTAATCGGTTCAAAGCACTGATTTAATTAAATACTTTTTAATAGCAGAGACTGTGAGAACAGAAAAAGATAAACATAATAAGTCAAGACAGTCTTATTTCATAAGATTGATTGAATTCTAAAAGAAAGTTGAGAATAGCTTAAGAAAGCAGACAAAGGCCCAGAAAGCAACGTCACAGAATTAATATCAGGTTGGTTTGACGTCCTGTAGCTCTTTTTGGATTCCATTTCTAGCTGAATTGAGTATGTTTGCTCTATCACAACTTCTTTCTATCTTTTCAATATCCTCAATAAACTCTTACACTAAAACTCACCATCTGATCTATATCTGACATCTGCTGGGACATTCCTGAATAGATCAGCATTTCATTATGACTTATTTCCTTTTTTAAAATGCTTACCATGTGTAGCATCAAAATGAAGTGTGGCGTATATGTCTTGCGGCAAATAATACAAGATGCATGGACACACTTGCCTTTGTACAAATTCAAATTATGAGCTTGTCTCTTGATGAGAAGATAAAACTCAGTGAACTGAGTAAGACATAATAAATTGAAAACACATGTTTTTAAATGAAACTGGGTATCTTATGTTTAAAAAGGTGCAAGGGATATGTTGTGATACTTCATAACAATGGAATGTCAGTGTAATAAAAGAAGTTGTTAAGTAGACATTTTCTAGTAAAATGTTAAAAATTGTACTTATTCTTTATTTGATTTTTTTTTCCTCTCTTTATTTTACCTTCTTTCTCTCTCTTTTTTCCCCCTCTTTCAACTTAGGAAATCAAATGCTTTAGGGATTCATCAAATGTCATTAAATGAAAACAACCATGTGTTCAATATTACCCAAATAATATACACTATGCTAGTCTGACAAAACAGTCTTCAATTGAGTTTGGCACCTATCCAGAATATTCTGCCAGTTGTGCCTACTTTACATACATTAAAAAAAAAGTTCCAAATAAAACATATACAATGCTATTTTAGGTTTTTTACTTTGCCAAACTGAAATTAGGTAATTGTAGCAAAATTTATTTTAAATATCTAATTTTTAGGTATAAAATAAGAAATAAAAATCTTATCTATGATCACAAAACAAAGAATATTTGAAATTACATTTACAATATTCTAGATCACATTTTTATGTAGCATATGATTGAATATCAGCGTATGTATGGAAGAATATACATATTTGAATGAGATAATATGTGTGGATGTACAAAGAAGATTATAAATATCTAACCAAATATTAAGAATCATTTTGAATCCCCTGGTTTTAGCCTTACTATGTGTAGAAATTGATCTCTTATATTTAAGTATATGATACTTTATGAAGATGATTAAATAATAATATCTTATTTCAGATATTATATGTTAGTGAGATTTTAGCCTTATTATATGTAGAGATTGATCTATTTTATTTGAGTATATGGTATTTTATGAAGATGATTAAATAATAAAATCCTATTTCAGGTGAATTGAGAAGCTTCATCTATTGAATCCTGAATCAAAATTATTTTTATTGCAATAACAGTTGATACAATTAGTGAACATAAAACTACTGTTTTATTTCTCATAATTTCAGCACAATGAATAAAAGGTATTTTCTAATACTAACTGCAAACATTGGTATTGTGTTGTAGTATAAACACTGCACTGCTAACCACAAGGATCATACCCATGAACCATTCCTTGGAAATACTATACAGGGCAGCTACGAGTCTTAACTGATTTAACAACATTTAATGACAAGTGCAAGTATTTACTTAGTTAACAAATCATATTTCACCAACAATATTCATTAAATAAGAGATACAAGGTTAGTCTCACTTGGTTTTCTTGGATATTTACATGTTTTCTAGGCACTTTACTTCTGAAACTTGGATTTTTCTTATCATTAGAATATGCACAAACATACACTCACACCCACCCATTAACTTCCAGGAGGTCTTCCTGTATGTGTATGTGTGTGTTTTATTTGACTATTTGCACGTGGAAGAAGGCTGAACCTTTCCCTTTTGAATGTAATGAATATGTGACTTGTAAAAGGTGGACAGGAATAAACAGGAAAAAAAAACCAATATTATGATAGAGAAAGTATATTACCATTTCAGGAGAAAGGATAGAGGGCATCAGGGAACTTGCTCAAATATGGAATTATTGAGAGGAAAAAAGTAATGCATGATCTCAAAAACACATTTGACCACAGATCAAATTCCTGAGGCAATCTGTGGACAAATGCAGTATCAAAAAAGGCTTTAAATGCAGTATCAAAAAATTGGTATTAGGTTGGTCTGAAATCCTGTAGATTTTTTTGAATTCCATTTGTAGCCAAACTGAATGTATTTGTTCTATAATGAATTCCTTCTATTTTTTTTTCATTATCCTCAATAAAGTCTCACACTAAAACTCCTCAAATGATCTGTATCAGACTTTTGATGGGACACTCATGAATACATCAGCATTTGATTATGCTTGTTTCCTTTCTTAAAATGCTTACCATGTGTAGCATTAGGATGAAATGTGATATAAATGTCTAGGGGTGAAAATGCAGGATACCATTAAAAAAACAAAAGCAATAATGACACAGAAAATTTAACATACTTCCTTCAAGTGCTTTAAAGATTGAAGTAATTTTAACAAATCTGTAATTTTAAGATTCAGAATATGAATAGAGAATTGGGTGTTTTTTTTTAATTAGAAATCCTTAAAAGAGCTGTCAATAAAAATAAATATATATTTTAATTATTTTGCACTTATTGTTATATTATGTATATTCTAAAGTGTATTTTACTAATATATTTAGAAGCCGAAGCCTACAGAGTTCTGATAAGAACTAGGCCATAAAATGTGTCATGGGAGTTCTTGTTGTTAGGTACCATTCACTTGATTTTGACTCATAGCAACCTTATGCACAGTAGAATGAAACCTCACAATTATTTTTCTTTAAGCCCATTGTTGTGACCACTCTGTTAGTCCATCTTATTGTGGTCCTTCTCTTCTCTAGCCCTCTACTTTAACAAGTATAGTTTCTATCTCCACAGATTCATTTCTCCTCAAGACTTTTCCAAATGAAAGGAAAAAGAAGGATTCTGCTTATTCAAGGAGAAATACAACTGATTGTCTTCTAAGGCAGATTTGTTTGTACTACTGGAAGTCCATGGTGTATATTCATTGCTAATGTCATTATTCAAAGGAATCAACTCTTTTTCAGTCTTTCTAATTCACTGTCCAACTTTCACACAAAAATATCTTGCATTGGGTCAGGTACTCCTTAGTTCTCAAAGTGAAATATTTGCTTTTAACAATTCAAAGAAACTTTCATAACAGATATGTAAAATGTCCTCTAATTTTGTGACTGCCATTTTCATAATTATTAAGTATGGATTCAAGTAAATTGAAATAGCTGACAAATTCAGGTTTTTCTTAGTTTGTTATGATGCAGCTTATTGCATAAATTATGAATATTTTCCCCCTTTGAGGTATAATTCATATTGAAGGGTATCATCCTTGTTCTTCATTAATAAGTGCTTCAAGTCCTCTTCACTTTCAGCAAAAAGGGGTGTGTCATCTGCATACCAATATTCTGTCCATGTTATTAAGTCGTTGTCAAGTGTTGCTGAGTCAGTTCTGACTCATAGCAATCCTGTATAGCGTTTCTGAGGAGCAGCTCTGGTTTGAACTGCTGACCTTATGATTCATAGTCCAGTGCTGATCCCACAGTGCTGTACCAGAAGCCCATAGAATCCTTCAATATTAAAACTCAAGGCTGGAAGTTGTTTCTTAAATTTTTCAGCTTTAGAAATGACAAACATGCTCTTCCCTTTAGGTTTTCTAACTTCAGATCTTTGAACATTTTATTATAATACTTGATTTTGACTTCTAGAGCTACCCCTTTGAAATTTACTCAGTTATTTCACTTCATCTTTTCTTAAGAATGCTACATTTATGCTATATTCATGAGCAAGTTTCGGAGTCACTTTGGACATCCATTTTGATTTTATCTCTTCCTGTCTTCTTAATGGCCTTCACATTTCTTTATGTATAATATCCTTGATGCAATCCTGCAATTTGTCTGGCCTTTCATCATGATTGTTCAATACATGAAATCGTTTTTTGAGATAATCTCTAAGTTCATATATATATGTTGTTAGTGCTGTTGAGTAGTTCCAACTCATAGCAACCTTGTATAGAGTTTCCAAGGAACAGCTGGTGAGTTGATGCTGACTGTGTCATTCAAATCGATCTTGGGGACCAGTGATTACCCTACAAAGATACACCAGGAATATATACACATTTATATAGTTGAAAAGTGCCATAGCGTTCCAACTAACAGCAACCCTGTACAGAGTTTCTGAGGAGTTGCTGGTGACTTTGAAGTGCTGACTTTGCAGTTCAAACCTAACTTGTAGTCCAGTGCTTATCCTACAGAACCACACAAGAACTCTCTCTATATAAATAATAAAATAAACTCATATTTTAAAGAATCTGTTCCTTCCTATATAATCATATAAACATATTTTACATAAAAATAACATCTATTTTTTTATTTTATAATTATACTTTAACATAGAAATAATAGCTATTTGCTACTCATATTTTACAATTATTTTTCAAATTAAAAATAACAAATGTAGTGCTGTAGGATAATTCTCTGGAGCACAATGTTGGTTTGAACCACAAGTTTGACAGATCAAATCATCAGCAGCTCCTTAGAAATCCTATACAAGATCTCTAGGAGTCAGAATTGATTCAATAGCACTTAACAACAACAACAACAACATTTTAATTATATAATTAATCTTTTAATTTAAAATTGCAAATGGTTATTATTTGTATGTTAAAGATGCTTGAGTTAAATAGACAGGAAGAAAAGTAATTTTAATAATGAGTTTATTTTGTTATTCATTTTGTTTCAGTCTTGTATATTCCTAAGGCATATAATATATAGGTTAAAAAAATTAAATAGCTCACTTGAATCTCAATTTAAAATATGGGAACTGTATGGTAGCTAATTATTTACAATTGCCCTTCAATCAAATGTCTCCATATTGTGACGTATTACAAATCCTATAGCCTTTATGCTTGAGATCATGGACCCATTTAGAAATGACTTGTTAAGGAATAAAATTAAGGAGTAAGGCCACCACAGGAGTAAGGTCTGTAATTTTACCATACTGTATTGGCTTACATGTTGCTGTGATTCTGGAAGTTATGCCATTGATATTTTAAATACCAGCAGAGTCACCCATGATGGACAGGTTTCAAATGAGCTATGAGACTAAAACAGACTAGGAAGAAAAAGAAACAGACTACCTCAGAATATTTATTCACAGAAAACCTTATGAATAGCAGTGGAACACTGTCACATAGGACCAGAATATTGAATATTGAAACATGATGAAGAGCATTAGAATATTGTCAGGTATAGTGCTAGAATATGAGCCCCTCAGATATGACTGGGGAAGAAATGCCTCCACAAAGTAGAGTGGATCATGATGACACATATGGGACCTTCATTTGGTGATGGGACACAGCTCAAAATGAAAAGAAACAGCTGTAAACATTCATTAATAATCAGAACATTAAATGTACGAAGTATAAATCTTGGAAAATGGGAAGTTGTCAAAAATGAAAAAAACAACAATGCATAAAGCATTCTGGACCTTCATTTGCTTACAGGCACAACTCAAAATGAGGAGAAACAGTTGTGAGCATTCATGGAATACATGAGTAAGAATCTAGGAAAATTAGAAATTGATATAAGTGAAATGGAACGCATAAACACTGATATCTTAGGAATTAGTGAGCTGAAATTGATTGGTATTGGTCATTTTGATTTTGACAACCTCCTGTTTTCCTATGCCAGGAATGACATATTTAATAGAAATGTCATCGCATTCATCATCAAGCAGAATATATCAAGATCTATCTTGAAGGACAATGCTGTCTGTGATAAGATAATATCCATAGACGCAGGATAATTAGCTGGACTGTAAGGTTGGTTAGAACACCGAGGTTGGTGGTTCAAACTCATCAGCCACCCTTCAGAAACACAAAACAGGATCTATATGACTTGGAACCTACACAATGACACTTAACTATAATAATAACAAGGAAGACCAGTTAATAAAACTGTTATTCAAAGTTTTGTACCAACCAGTAAAGCCAGTAATGATGAAATTGAATAATTATACCAACTTCTTCAGTATAAAATTAGACAAATAGCAATCAAAATGTATTGATAATTACTGGTGATTGAAATATAAAGGTTGGAAACAAAGAGGAAGAATCAGTCGATAGAAAATATGGCCTTTGTGAATGAAACAATGCAGATCATATGATAGAATTTTTTTTAATGCTTTATTGTGAGTTATGTGATGGTTTACATGGGAGGACATTAGCTTCACATTGATCCCATCGTATGTCGTTCCCTAGCCATGGTTGCAATCCCCTCCACACATCATGCATCAACCAAAGGGTATACCCCACAAGCCTGCCCGCGTCCCCCTCCCCGCCACCACCACCCCCGCCCCGGTGTGAACACAGAGCCCCTCTCCTTCCCTGGGTCCAAAGTCTCCAGCTGCTCTATCTCTCCACGTCATCATCTCTGTTTCCATCTCTGGCATCACTGCTTCTCTGGATAGGGTTCCATTCTCTGCTCTTCTCCCTTGATGGTCCCAGGGACCTCTGTTCTTAGACTGCAAAGTTAAATACTCCCCTCCCTTTGCAAAAAAACATCTACCTTTAAATTTCCAACCCTCACAATCAGTCCTGATAACAACTATTCACTATTGTATCACAAGAGACCTATTCGCGTCTCCTTTCCTCAGACCTGCCGAGACCTACTGCATACTACTCAGTGGAGATTCTACCTTGCTCCGCACCCTCTGGATCTAGGTTCCCTCTTGAAAGCGTGTAAGCCAGTCACTTCTTGCCTCTGTCGCCCCCCATTCTAGGTAACCAATATCCAAGCTGCCCATCCTTATCCTCACCGTGTGTGGAGGGGGTGGGAATGATCCTTGCTGTGAAGATTTGCTCCCGTTTTCGAGCTACTGCTTCCACAGGTGTAGGTCAAGTTCATCAAATTGTATCAGATTATTCTTTTTTTCCTCTTCTTTCTTCTTCTAGTTGAGCTATAATCATCCAGTCATTGAAGCCAGGTCAAGTGGGTATAATCTGTAAGTGTGTGTGTACTTATGCATGCACCCTCTCTTCTTATCAGCTGGATGCTTCACTCTTCACTCTAGTCCTCTGTGGTTGTGTCATTGACTCTGGGTCCAGGAGTCCCCTGGAATTGCCACACTGCTGGCCAACCAGGTCTCCAGCCATTTTCACAGAAGTCTATTGATTGTTGGAGGGCTTAGCTTGCAGCTTTATTGCTGCTTTTCCGTCACTTCCCCTTATCGGTGACTAATGTGGTCACAAATTAAGACTAGAAGACTTGATGCATTTGTGTTTTGGTGTTGGAGTAGAAGATTGAAAATACCAAGGACTACCAGAAGAACAAAGAAATCTGTGTTGGAAGAAGTACAAAGAGAATGCTCCTTAGAAGCCAAGACGGTGAAACTTTGTGCCTCATACTTCAGACACATTATCATGAAGGACCGAGTCCCTGGGGGACATCATGCTTGGTAAAGTGGAGGTCAGCAAAAAAGAGGAACACCCACATTGATAAAGATCAGTAGAGTCATAGCAGGAATGGGCTCAAGCGTAACAACAATTGTGAGTGTAGCACAAGACAAGATAGTGTTTCATTCTGTTTTGCATAGGGTTGGTATGATTCTGAACCATCTCATCGGCTCCTAACAACATCAACGATAGGCAATTTTCAAATAAATAAATGAGTAAGTGAGTAAGTAAGTAAATAAATAAATCAGTTGAAGTATTTTCTTTTTCATGGTTTGGCTTTTTTTTTTTTTTAATATACCACTGCCCTTTATGCAATACATGCTAACTAACACTCTATGACCATAGAATAACTTGGAAAATGACTTTACTATCATCAAAACAAAGTAGAGAAGAGAGGGTATGTTTTCATAAAATATATGCTACATTTTGTATATTTTTAATCTATATTAGAAACAATTTATATTTTTTTATTTTCTCACTTTTTAAAAAAGTAAATTATCAAACCTGTGAATAAAATTGAGAATTCATTAAAATGATCCAGGTTCATTTTAAGGGGGAGTCTTGGTATGGTGCTGTGGATTAATGCAAAGTTGGTTTGAACCACAAGGTCGGTGGTTCAAGCTCAATTTCTGCTCCTTGGAAACCCTATACAGGGTCGCTATGGGTCAGAAATAGCTCTATGGCACTTAACAACAACAATTTCCAGGTCACCAAGTGATACTAGTCATAATTTACTCAACAGCAGAGAATTTAGGTGGCACAAATTATACAGAACTCAGCTAATGACTGGAAAGTTCATAGTGTGAATCCACTTAAAGATACTCATGGAAGCAGTAGTCAAGAAATCAAACGACATATTGCATTAGGCAAATCTGCTACACAAGACCTTTTAAGTGTTGAAGAACAAAGATGTCAGTTTGAGAACTAAGATGCACCTAACCCAAGCCATGGCATTTTCAATAACTTCATATGCATACAAAAGCTGGACAGGGAATAAGGAATACCCTAAAATAATTGATGCATTTGAGTTATGGTGTTAGAGGAGAATATTGAAAGTACCATGGGCTGCCAACAGAACAAATAGATCTGTTGTTGGAAGAAGTGTAGTCAGAGTGCTCCTTGGAGGCCAAGATGGCCAAACTTCATCTCTCATACTTCAGGCATATTGTCAGTAGGGACCAGTTGTTGGAGAAGGATATCATGTTTGGTAAGGTAGAGGGTCTGAGAAAAAGAAGAAGACCCAATGAGATGGGTTGGCAAAGTGGCAGCATCAGTGGGCTCAAGCGTGGCAACAATTGTGAGGTTGGTCCATGACCACACAGTGTCTCATTCTGCTGTGCATAGTGTCACTATGAGTCGGTACCAACTCCATGGCACCTAACAACAACAAAGGTACCTAGGAAGAAATACTGGTGATCTGCTTCTGAAAAGTGATAGCCTTGATGATCCTGTGAACCACAGACCTACTCTGCATACAGGTGCTCACTGAATTAGAATTGACCAAAAGATAATGGAATTAGTGTTTTGTTTTTGTTTGTTTTAATTCTATATATTGTTGTTGTTGTTTAGTGCCGTCGAGTCGGTTCCGACCCATAGCAACCCTGTACAGGGTTTCCGAGGTTGTAAATCTTTACGGGAGTAGAAAGCTTCATCTTTCTCCCGTGGAGCGGCTGGTAGTTTCGAACCGCCTACCTTAAGGTTCGCAGCCTGATTCGTAACCACTACGCTACCAGATTTCCTTAATTCTATATAAGTGCAGCAATTTAAACAGTTGTCATGTTTTGAAACTATAACTTATCTATTAAAGCACATAATATATGATCACAAAGTAAATTGAATGGACTAAATTCAACTACTGAGATTGAAAACAAAAACAAAAACACCCCATGAACAGTTTACTTTTGTGTGCATTATCTGAACATCTGACTTCCATGGATGCCAGCTGAGGGAACAAATACCTGCAGGTGCATCTTCTAGTATGTATTCAAAAAGGAAATTCCAATAAAAAGATACATTTTCAGCTTTGTGAAATTTAAATTTCCCTTACTTAACTATTTATACCAAGTTTCAGATAAAGGCTCATTGAATTTCAATAGTGAGAAGTAAGTGAGATATTTATCTCTATTGGATTTGCAGTGTAATTTGGTTATGCTGTGTGAAATTTTAGACTTCTTTTTAAATTTAAAGTTCCTTGAGTTAAAAAAAAAAAAAAACACTGTTGGATGTGATAACTAGTAAGAGGAGAGGGATATCTACACTATGACTTCAATTAGAATTTGAGTTACTAGATGAAATTAATCTTCTTTTGATTATTTTATCACTTCAATATAGAAAATATATCTGTCTTCTTCCTTATTGTTAGTCTTACAAATACACAAGTCCAGACATGTATGTTTATGTGCTATGAAGCTACTGCAGTTTGATTCAAATAAAAAAACACATCACTGAACTGAGGATTATCCAATATGATATGATAGATGCCTGGCAACCTATACAATGAGTATATTCTATTAAAGTGAAAAGTTTCAAGTGTACCATAAAGCCTGAGTTTTTAAAATGAAAACTAAAATAATAATTTGTTGTGTTTGTTAAATGTTGTCAAGTCAGTTCTGACCCATAACAACCCTATACAGAGTTTCAGAGGAGCAGCTAGTGAGCTTGAACATCCATCCTTGACGTTTAAACTAACTTTGCAGCCCAGTGTACTAACTCACAGTGTCATACCAGGACTCCAAGGTAGTAATAAATATTTATTAATATGTCTAGTATTTCTTTTTTAGTTAAAAATTCTGATGTGCCTCCCCATATTCTTTAATATCTGCTCCTCCCTCTCACCTCCTCCCTCTCACAAACAGGAAAGAAGGTACTAGTCAACCATTCACTTTTCTATAATAACAACATAATTACTAGAATTCTTCACAACATAGCCTACCGTGCACATCATGACTCATCATACATGATGTTGTTGTTGTTAAGTGCCGTCGAGTTGGTTCCGACCCATAGCGACCCTGTACAGGGTTTCCGAGGGTGTAAATCTTTACGGGAGTAGAAAGCCTCATCTTTCTCCCGCGGAGCAGCTGGTAGTTTCGAACCGCTGACCTTAAGATTCGCAGTCCAATTCGTAACCACTACGCTACCAGAGCTCCTATCATACATGATAGCATTCACTAATTTAAAAACATAGTTGCTTGCTCAACACTTGCTTTATGAAAAAAATGGAAGAAAATAGTTTACCTTTAGCAACTTTCTGATTTTCTTCTGTTCTATTTAGACTATATTTATTTTTATATTTTTCCTTATATTCCTCTTGGTTACCTGTTTATTTAATACCTGTTCTTTTTAGGACTACTAGTGTTACATTGTATGATAAGTACTGGACTGGTAACCTCAAAATTGGCAATTAAAACCAGCCAGCTGCTCCATGAAAACCCTATACAGGGTCATTATGAATCTGAATGCACTTGATGTCACTTAACAACTTTCTATTCAATTTTAATGTCAAATGTAAGACTGACAATGAGAGTGACTACTTCAAATGGTTTGCATTATAATCACCTGAGAAATGTTATAAGAATATATGTATATTTAATATTCTGAAGGTCTTCTTCCTCTTAAGGTATTCTGATTTAGCAGATTGTCTTCTATAGATAACAAATTTTGCAATGCAGATTGTGTGCAGGACAAATATTAGTGTATTTCTCTCTCTTTTTCTGTTAGCCAGAGTGAGGTTTTATTCAATTTTGCAAAATCAGGCACCCAACATAGACACTAGCATATGGATTGCATGGGCAACTGACAAACGCTTTTATTCTCCTGTCTTGAAAAAGTCCTTTAACAACTTCTCCTTTTAATGGATATTATGGAGTTTTATAATTCTACACTGAACATCCAATTTTCCCTAATCCAATTCTGCTTGATTGTAATGTCTGTATTTTTATTTAAAGTCCTTAGACTTAGAACAAATGTCTTTCCTCACTTTCCCCAATGCATCCTGCTTATCCCTGGATGTGAATCCAGAACGTATGTCTGATCTAGCAATCTCATGGACCCCTTATTCCTGAAGATGGACCTTCTTGAGAATTTCTCACAAATCCTCCTCTTCTCTCTTTACACTTATTGGTCTCATTTTTACTTATTCTCATTAAATCTTCATAAAGTGTATCATTTCTTGATTTCCCTAAGATTAAAGCTAACTATGCCTGTATTAGATTGCATCATACTTGCGTCTGATATGATATAACTAAAACATGTACAACCCAAATTTTCTGGCACTATTTCCCCCTTATATTTCATGAATTAACAAATCGGAAATATTTGATACACACATAAAGGTCCAAGAGCCAGTCTCTAGCTTGTAGGCACACAGCCTCATTCAGTCCATGGACCTAACTCCATAGCAGCTCTATCTTTCCATGTCACCATCTCTGCTATCGCTGCTTCTTCAGTCAGGGATCCCAAGATCTACTCATGCTCTTCCTTCTTGATCATCTTGAGATTGTCCATTTCTGAAATAAAAGATAACTACTCCCCCATTTCCTGGTGTGTCACTGTGGGTTAATAAGCCAGACTGAAAAGCTGTTTGAACTTCAAGGTTGGCAATTCAAGCTCACCAACTGCTCCTTGGAAATGGTATATAGGGTTGCTATGGGTCAGAATCTACTTGAAGGCACTTGAAAACAACAACAACTTTAACAACATATCTTCTACAATTACAGTTTTGACAACCACAATTCATAATACTAATAATTACAATTGAAATAATAAAATATTATAAGCATTATCCCATACCACCTTTCACCAGACCTATTTGGAAATGAGGTAAAACAGTCAGAGGGGATTTCCTTTGACCCAGTTACTTCATGTTTTTTATAGCAATAGCAATGTCATGAGAAGAATAGATTTGATACATTAAACATTAAAGACGGAAGACCAGAAAGTTGTGGAATAACATCTAGAACATCATTCATGAACAAAGCAAAAACTCATTAAGACAACAATAAAGACGGAAAAAGGTCAAAATGAATGTCAGAAGAGACACTGAAACTCACTCTCCAGCATAATGATGCTAAAGCAAATGGAAGAAATGAGGAGATTCAAGCGCTGAACAGAAATTTTCAAAAGTCAGCTTAAGAAGATAAAGCCAAATATTACAGTAAAATGTAAAAAGATCTGGAGTCAGAAAACTAAAGTGAAGAACATGCTCAGCATTTCTTGAGCTGGGGGAACTGAAGAAAAAAATCAAGCCTTGATTTTTGTTATTGAAGGACCTTCTGGGCAAATTATTGAATGACACAGAAAGCATGAGAAGAAAGTCACTATACCAAAAGGAAATGGTTGATGTTCAATCATTTCAAGAGGTAGCATATGATCAAGAACCAATGATACTTAGGGACAAAGTCCAAGGTGCATTGAAGGAATTGGCAAAGAACAAGGAACCAGGAATTGATGGAATGCAAATTGAGATCTTTCAAGAATATGAGGTGGCACAGTAGGCACTCACTCATCTCTACCAAGAAATTTGGAAGCTAACTATCTGGCCGACTGATTGGAAGAGATCTATATTTGTGCCCATTCCAAAGAGAGATGACCCAATGGAATGCAGAAATCATCAGACAGTCTCTTTGATATCCCATGCGAGTAAGGTTTTACTAAAGGTAATACAGAAATGTCTGCAAGCATATGTTGACAGAGAACTTCTAGATGTTGAAATCAGATTCAGAAAGGGCGGTGGAATGAGGGATATCATTGCTGATGTTTGCGGGATCTTGGCTGAAAGCAGAGAATGTCAGAAAGATGTTTACCTTTACTTTACTGACTAGGCAAAGACTTTCAATTGTGTTGATCATGACAAGCTATGGACAACATTGCAAAGTATGAGCATTCCAGAACATCAATTGTGCTCATGAGGAATCTGTACCTGGACCAAGAGACAGTTGGTCGAAAAGAACTTGGGAACACTGGATGCTTTCAAATTAAGAAAGGTGTGCGACAAGGTTGTATTCTTTCAACCTGCATGCTAAGCAAATAATCTGAGAAGCTGGGTTATATGAAAAAAAACATGGCATAAGGATTGGAGGAAAACTCAATAACAGCCTGCGTTATGCAGATGATACAACCTTGCTTGATGAAAGTGAGGTGGACTTAAAATATTTATTGATAAAGATCAAAGAACACAGCCTTCAATATGGATTGTATCTCAATGTAAAGAAAACAAAAATCCTCACCACTGAAACAATAAGCAACATGCTTATAAACGGAGAAAAGATTGAAGTTGTCAAGGACTTCATTCTTCTTGGATCAATTAACAACGCTCATGGAAGCAGCAGTCAAGAAATCAAACAACGAATTGCATTAGGCAAATATGCTGCATAAGACCTTTTTAATTGTTGAAGAGCAGAGATGTCAGCTTGAGGACTAAGGTGCCCTTACCCAAGCCATGGTATTTTCAATAAACTCATATGCATGTGAAAGCTGGATAGCTTATAAGGAAGACAATAGAAGAATTTATGCTTTTGAATTATGGTGGTAGAGGAGACTATTGAAAGTACCATGTGCTACCAAAAGAACCAACAGATAGGTTTTGGAAGAAGTATAGCTGGAGTGCTCCTTGGAGGCCAGGATGGCCAAAGTTCATCTCTCATACTTCAGACATATTGTAAGGAGGGACCAGTCGTTGGAGAAGGATATCGTGTTTGGTAAGGTGGAGGGTCAGAGAAAACGAGCAAGACCCCCAGTAAGATTCAGCCAATTTATTAGCTGGGTGCTAAATTCTTGCAGGGCCTTTGTGATAGCCCCATCAGAAGCTGTGCTGTTAGGGATAAAGTTGCCACACTTAGCTCCTGATAGTATAGATACACCTCTCTTTTCAGCTAGCATTATGTCTGGTGCCATTCTGTTTTCCCATCCCACCTACCTAGTGGCATTTAATTAGCTACCCCTTATAGGGCTTCTCTGGTGTAGTTTATGAACCTTTATTGGTTAATTCAGTCTACATTTTCTTTTAGACCTGCAGCTAAAATCCTGAAGCTATCCAATTCTTAGCTTTAAGCTCGATGAGAACTCTAGGGATTTCAATGAAGTAAATATATGAATCAAGAGATCCAGGGAGGGATCTCTGGGCTCAGGATTTCTCTTGATGCTCAGGATTCTTGCGGAATGCTAGGGTGAAGGGAATTACCAGCTGGGCCAATGTGCACATCCAGTCCAATCAGACGGCAGCAAATCTTGGAAATTCCCTTTTCCACAATACTCTGAGGGCCAAATAGGCTCACCAGTGACATTTTGGACATGTGTGCAAGTTGCCATTTCTCCTACAGGAACTATGAACTCTGCTATCGGCCTTGAAAGACCAGAAGAGTGGCTCACCACCCTTATAGAGAACGAAGGAATTGTTTTGACAAACTCTTACAAGTTTCATTTCCCCAGTATGCTTGTCTTGGTACAGAGCCAACATGCAGTACATGTCCGAATCTCAACCAAGGGAAAAGGGAATTACCTGTGCCTGTGGTTTACCAGCTGTGCAAACATGGCAATCATTTTTGTGAGAACCTGTACTGAATATTTAATTCATTCTACCCATTCACATGTCTATATATGGCTTCTATCTCTAATGTTTATCTCTGTTTTTTTACCTCAATCACTTTTACTCTTTTAGGGTCAATTTCAAAACATTAGGTTCCATTCAGAGATGTGGGCACCTATTCCATAGACCCAGATTGTTACTCTTGGCTCCCTGTCACTAACATTTGGTTTCATTGATTGAGGTAAGTCTACTTTGATTATTTGAGGGATGATGCCGTGGTTACATTTACTATCAACCTGGCCAGCTGGTTGTAGGCAAAAGCCCTTTGCACCTCCTCCATGGTAATGGTTCATTTTAGCTATATTAGCTTCCAACCCCACCCCATCTGGCAGACGTATAGCAAGGCATCTTCTCAGAGTCTTTTCAGGGTCACTTTGAGAAGCTCCCTAGATGAGAGATGTGCTTCCCACTGGTAACTACTTTTCCCTTGGGAAGATTCCCTCTCCACTGGTACCTTTACTCCCTCTTCACTGGTACCTTTACTCAAGTATAATGAGTCCACCCCTTCTGTGTGGTCTGGATGGTCATCTCTGTCTGGAGTCTGTCCTCTATCCAGGTCTTGATCAGCACCAAGTCTCCCGATTGGAAGTCATGAACAGTGAATTTGAAAGGGAAGGTTTGAACCAAGTGTACTTTTAACCTGAGGGCTAACAAAGCAGAGAGGACCAGCAAGTAGTTTCTCAGTAATTGATTTCTAGTTTCCATGGTGGGTAGGTCTGTGATCCTTCCTAGGTTGTTGTTGTTGTTAATTGCCATTGAGTCGCGGTTTCCAAGTCTGTAAATCTTTACAGGAACAGAAAGCCTCATCTTTCTCCTGTGGAGCAGCTGGTAGTTTCGAACTGCTGACCTTGTGGTTCACAGCCCGATTCATAACCACTACGCTACCAGGGCTCCCTATTTAAGGTGGCATGGCACCCCTTTAGCAGTGAATGCCATTTGACTTTTTGCTTCAAAATGTCTGAAAGGATTAACATAAAGATATTAGGGATAACATATTTTCACAACAGTATTTACTACACTCTGGCCATTTCCTCAAACTAAAAGAAACATTACTGGCTCTATCATTTTTATGCATGAATTAAGTATTTCATTTAAAAGCTTCTGAAACAAGAGCGTAAATTAAATATATTTTAACATTATAACATTGTCAAACGAACTGAATCTCTATCAATATTCATGGCTACAGCACAATATCCTTTTCTTCCTCTTGACAAGACGAAATGAATACAGGGTGGTCCAGCTTTTAACAAAAACAAACAAAAAAAAATTCAATTCAAGAAGAATATTGATACACCAAGTATCTTTTAAAACAGTATTATGTTCTCAGAAGACAGTCCAGTTTTCTCTTCCTGGCTCATGCAAGATATCACTTTGTTGCTGCAGTTAGTCTGTTCTCAGTCTTTCACATCTCTTTCACTAATTCCCTTTTTTATTTTTTTTTAACAGTCTCAGGTCTTTTTCTGTCTCTCACTGGGAGAGATCACTCTTGAGAAGTAGGCCTTGAAACTCAGGTCGAAATCATCTCCTTTTCTACCAGGGCTGCAGTTCCTAGAAGGCAGAAAATCTGGACAGGCCCCAAAATTTGTGAGAATGGGCTATATTCAAACACATTCCATAGATTCCCATTGATATGGAAATGAGAGAAGAGGAAGGGCTGATTGGTCCAAAGTGTGGTGAGACCTGGGAGCACTTGAGCCCATGAAGAAGGACATAGTCATGGAGGGTTTGAACTTAGAGTAAAGCATCCAGCTGATATGAAGTGAGGGGAGATGAACAAGAACACCCAAACTTGCAGATAATACCTATTTGACCTAGTCTCGATAGCTTGCTCATCAGAACTTGACTTGAGGAAGAGAAAAAAAAAAAACTATTTTGGATAAAGGAAACCAGTGAAAATTGATACAAGTTGATGAACTTGACATATACTTATGGACATTGAGCTCAAAATACCAACAGAGAGAGAAGTCTTCACATCAAGTATCAATGCTATCCCCTATGGAAACAGGGTAGATAGGGATGGGCAACTTAGACACTGGTTATCTAAAGTGAGGGAGCAATAAAGGCATGAAGTGACTGGCTTACAAGGTTTCAAGAGGGGGTTCAGTTTAAGAGTATGCGGGGGAAGATAGAGTCCCTATTGAATAGTTTTCATCTTGTCTAGATGGATCTGGTAAAAAGAAATGGGGATAAGATTCTTATGATTCAATCATGAGTAATTGTTATCACGACTAATAGTGATTGTCACAACTGTAAAGGTAAAAGTTTTGTAACAAAAATGGGGGAGTAGTTAATCTTACAGTCCAGAAATAGAGGACACTAGGACTATCAAGGGAAAAGAGCACAAGCAGAATGCAGTATCCTATGCAAGGAAGTAGCCACACCAGAGATGGAGGCAGAGATGGAGGAGAGAGGGAGCAGCTAAGAACTCTAGACTCATGGAAAGAGAGAGACCTGAGTGCTGGCGGCCAGGAAGCAGACTTGCAGAATGTGCCTGTTGGTTGTTTAAATTATTATATATTCCTGAGTGTTTTTGTGTACATTTCCCTACCTCCCCTCCCCCCCAAAAAAAAAGGAAAACTGAGAGAATGGAAGCAAATAATTTTGAATGATGATGCCTAGAGGAAATTGTAACCATTGCAATGGAACGATAGTGTACAGCTGATATTCTCTCATATAAACTATCACTAAGTTCACAATAAAACATTTTTAAAAAGATATGCTTGTTTCAAGCCGATAGACACATTCAGTCATTCATTCAGCAATTATTTAATGAATACCTATTATGCACCACATACAGTTGAAAGTTGTTGTTGTTAGGTGCCATTGAGTCGGTACCAACTCATAGCGACCCTATGCACAGTAGAATGAAACACTGCCTGATCCTGGGCCAACCTCACTACTGTTGCCATACTTGAGTCCATTGATGCTTCCACTTGTTCAATCCATCTCGTTGGGGGCCTTCCTCTTTTTCTCTGACCCTCCACCTTACCAAACATGAGATCCTTCTCTAGTGACTGGTCCCTCCTGACAATATGTCCGAAGTATGAGAGATGAAGTTTGGCTATCTTTGCCTCCAAGGAGCCCTCTGGCTGCACTTCTTCCAAAACTGATCTATTGGTTCTTTCAGCAGCCCATGGCACCTTCAATATTCTCCTCCAACACCATAACTCAAAAGCATCAATTCTTCTATCATCTTCCTTATTCATTGTCCATCTTTCACATGCATATGAGGTTATTGAAAGCATCATGGCTTGGGTCAGGCACACCTTAGTCCTCAAGCTGACATCTTTGCTTTTCAACACTTTAAAAAGTATTGTGCAGCAGATTTGCCTATGCAAGAAGTCGTTTGATTTCTTGACTGCTGCTTTCATGAGTGTTGATCGTTGATCCAAGAAGAATGAAGTCCTTGAGAACTTCAATCCTTTCTTGATAAGAATGTTGTTTATTGGTACAGCGGTGAGGTTTTTTGTTTTCTTTACACTGAGATGTAATCCATTTTGAAGGCTGTGCTCTTTGATCTTCATCAGTAAATGTTTTAAGTCCTCTTCACTTTCAGCAAGCAAGTTTGTAACATCTGCATATCACAGGTTGTTAATAGCTGGGATAAAACACTGACAAATCAACTATACAGAAAAACTTAGTAGGACTTTCTTTCTAGTAGTATACAACTCATTTAAACACAGTGAGCCACATTTTCCTCATCTATAAAAGAGAGCAAAACTTACTTTTATGGCTAATGTAAGATTTCAAGGAAGTTGGAAATGACATACGTGACCTCTGTGCTGGTGTGTTTTAAGTGATCAAAATCAATGACTGTTTTCAATTCAGCAATGGAACAGAAAGAATGTGGATTGTAGAGTAATTCAACCCTGGGTATGACAACAGCCTCTGCTCTGTTTAGTTAACTCAGAAAGTTACTTAAACTCTCTAAGCTTCAAATATATCTATTAATATTCTAAAAGACTATCATCAGCTGCTTCTTTGAAACCCTATACTGGGTTGCTATGAATCGGAACTGAGTCGATGGCACTTAACAACAACAATAACAATAATTCTGAAATACTACATAAAGACAAAAAATATAATCTGCATGAAATGCCTATTACAGTGGGTAGGTAAAGCAAATTGTCAATATTATTACTAGCTGCCCAAATTGATTTATGTTTCACAGTATGCATTATGCATAAACATTTTATTATTATCGATAATATACTTTGATAAATTAAACAAAACTTTTCTTATTATTGAGCATAGATTAATTTATTAAGCTAAAATATGCTAGTATTGTCCCAATTCTATGTCATTCATTTCTTATAAGGTATTGCCTCCACCTTTTTTATCAATATGCTGTTCTGTGTGAAATATGTCCCAGATTTAAAATACTGGCTGTATTTTATACTATAGAAATAATCAGTTGACTGGGGAAAAGTGTAGGCTTCTGATAACAGGCAGCATATCTTCACTTTTTATTAGATATATCCAGACATACACTTGTTTTTGTTTTATTTTATTTTGTTTTCGGTCCAGTAAATAGCCACACATATATGACAAAGTACACTTTGCGGTTGAATTTGTCTATGACTGCCAAATATATAGTCTTCAACTGGATATTCACTTTATTTTCAATCAAATAAAATGAAAAATGAAATATTCAGAATTTTAAATTATGATAAGAAGTATATATTTTTAATCACTAAAAATGTATTTATTTTGTAGTGCAGAAAAAATATTTTTGAATTATGATGTCTGTATGCTGAGACAAACCCATTGTTGTAAAAGTACAAAACTTCCTTCCAGCTGCATTAAATTCAAAAAAGAAATTAATACACCTACTTTGATCTGAAAAGAATGTGTCTGAATTCATTTTTTGTAATAGGTCATAAAATCATAATAGAAAAAACCATTCAATATAAGTGGAAGTTTGGGGTCCAGTACAAACATGTACCTTTCTATAAGTATTACTTTTAAATTGATTAAATTGCAATCATCTCAACTCAAATGTTATGAGAAAATGGAATGCGATATATGAATGGTGATATTGCACAAAGATTAAAGAGAAAGAGACCATACATTTTTAAATTATTTTTCCATTCTTTTACTTCCCCTACAGCATTATTCAAATTACTGCGGAGATTTTGAAACAAAGACTGAAGACTGGGCAATGTAGCTTAGAGTCCTTCTTGGAGATGTCAGAGACAATTAATAAGCTTAAGACAACATTTCAGAAAAAAAAAACCAAAAACAACTGGAAATGCTACAGAGAACCGGTATGAGGATTAAAATTGAAAAATAAAGATTAGATAAGATTAGATCTTGTGATTTCAAAGTGACAGATATTTAGACTTAGAATATTAATTTGTTTATATATAT
>NW_006408671.1:1063848-1065660 GCF_000296735.1 Chrysochloris asiatica
TTTCTACTCCCGTAAAGATTTACACCCTCGGAAACCCTGTACAGGGTCGCTATGGGTCGGAACTGACTCGACAGCACTTAACAACAACAACAACATACTTAATCAAAACTGATGTCCTTCTTCAGGACTAATTCTTTCTGAAAACATCAGGAAAATACAAGATATGAAGTCTCATCATCCTTGCTTATAAAGAGCATTCTGTCTGGATTTCTTCCAAATCACATTTGCTTGTTCTGCTGGCTGTCCGTGGTACTTTCAACATTCTTCCTATTGTTGTTTTTAAGTACTCTCAAGTTGGTTTTGACTCATAGCAACCCCATGTACAATAGAAAGAAACATATCACAGTCCTATGTTATTCTCACAATTACTGCTACACTTCTATAATATCATAAATCAAATTCAATGATTCCTCTATGGTTTTCCATATTCAATGCCCAAGTTTCACATGGCTATGAGGTGATTAAAAATACGATAGCTTGGGTCTGATGCATCTTAGTCCTCAAATTTGTATATTTGCTCTTGAACACATTTTAAGAGTACTTTTGCATTTGTTGTCATGTGCCATAAAATTGTTTCTGACATCTAGTGAGCCTATATGTAAACAGAAAAAAAACAACTCCTAGTCTTGCACCATTCTCACAATTGCTGCTACTCTTGAGCCTAATGTTATTGGCACTGTGCCAGTCCATCTAATTGGGGTCCCCCTCCACTTCACCAAGCATGATGTACTTTCCCAGAGACTGATCCCTCCTGATAACATGTCCAAAGCATGGGAGACAAAATCTGATCTTGTAAGGAGCATTCTGGTTGTACTTCTTCCAAAACAGATTTGTTGGTTCTTCTGGTAGTCCATGGTACCTTTACTATTCGTCTCCAACACCCTAACTCAAATGCATCAATTCCTCAATGGTCTTCTTTATTTATTTTCCAAATTTCACATACATATGAGAATATTGAAAATACCGTGGCTTGGGTCTGGACCCCATTAGTCCACAAACTGACAGCTATGCTCTTGAACAGCATCAAGAGATCATGAGCAATAGATTTGCCTAATGCAGTGTATTGCTTGATTTCTTGATTTACTGCTTCCATGAGTATTGATAGTGGATCCAAGGAAAATGAAATCTTTTGCAGTAAATACGGCTATTGCAATACATCATTTGATTTTTCAACTGCTGCTTCCATGAGTGTTGTTTGTGGATACAAGCAAAATGAAGTCTTTAACAACTTCAGTTTTCTTCTCCATTTGTGAGGATTTTTGTTGTCTTTATGTTAAGGTGAAATCTATACTGAATGGGATAGATTTTCAGTTTTGTCAGTATTTTAAATCCTCTTTGCTTCCAGAAAGCAAGGTTATATCATCTTTGCATCACAGGTTGCTAATGAGTCTTCCTCGAATCCTGATGTTGCATTGTTCATCATATAATCCAACTTCTTGGATTATTTGCTAAGCATAAAGATTGAATAGTACGGTGAAAGGATACAACCCTGGCACATACTTTTTCTGATTTTAAACCATTCAGCCTTCCTTTGGTCTGTTCCAACAACTGCCTCTTGGTCTATATAGAGGTTCCTAATGAGTATAAGTGGAGTCCTGGTGTGGCACTGTGGGCTAATGTGCTGAACCTCAAAGTCATCTGAACAACAATGTTCAAACTCACCAGCCTCTCCTCAGAAACCCTATGCAGCGTTGCTATGGGTCGGAATTGACTTGACAGTACTTAACAACAACAACAACAACAATGAGTATAAGTAAGTGTTGTGGAATATTCATTCTTTGCAATGTTACCCATATTTGTTATGATCCACAC
>NW_006408671.1:1068972-1089693 GCF_000296735.1 Chrysochloris asiatica
AAAAATAGTGATATTGACTGTTCTTTCTGGTAGGCATATGGATATTATTGCACTTCCAGACAGCATTGCACTTACAGATAAAGCTGAAATGATCTCTTTCATTATGACAGTGACATTGTTCCTCTTCAATTTGTCATTCCCTATGTAGAAATCTTCAGAATTGTCAGATTCAAAATAGCAAATAATGAGACCATTTTAACGCATTAATTATTTGGATATTGATCTTTATGCATTTAATTTCTGTTTTTGACAAATTCCAATATTTCTACATCCATACTTTGTACATTCCATCTTCTGACTATTAGTAAATGTTTATATCTGTTTCTCCTTATTTTGTATTGTGCTCCATCAGCAAATAAACATTGAGAAATTGTTGCTCCATTTGCGTCATTATGGTCAGCTGTGCTTTGAGGAGCATCAGTTTCTCAATCATATTTTTAGTGCCTTCCAACCTGAGGAAGTCATCTTCCGGTACTATATCTGGCAATATTCCACTGCTATGCATAATGTTTTCAATGGCTCATATGTCTTCTTTTTCTTAGTCTCTTAGTCTGGCAGCTCTGCTGAAGCCTGTGCACTGCTGGCAAAACTTTCAGTATCACAGCAACATGCAAGCCACCAAAGTATGAAAAACTGATAGAAAAGTTGTGGTTATTCTCACTGTTGTTTTTAGTTGCCATAGAGTAAGTACTGACCAATAGTGAACCTATGCAAAATAGAACAAAACACTGCCTAGTCATGCATCAACCTCACAATCATTGTCATTGCTACTATGCTGCCACAATGCTAATCTGTATTGTTGGGGGGTATTCCTGTTTTCTCCAACCCTACACTTTACCAAACTTGATATCTTTCTCTAGGGAATAGTCCTTCCTGATAATATGTCCAAAGTATGAGAGATGAAGTCTGGCTTCTAAGGTGCATTCTGGCTGTACCTCTTCCTAAACAAATTTGTTTTTTTCTTTTGGCAGTTCACAGCACTTTTAATATTAACCTCCAACACCATAACTAGAATGCATCTATTCATCTACAGTTTTCCTTAACCATTGTCTGACTTTCACATGCATATGTGGTTATTGAAAATACTACAGCTTGCCTCAGGAGCACCTTAATCCTCAAATTTATATCTTTGCTCTTGAAAATTTTAAAGAGATCTTGTTCAGCAGATTTGCCAAATGCAATATGTTGTTTGATTTCTTGACTGCTACTTCCATGTGTGTTGATGATTGAACTGAGCAAAATGAAGTCTTTGAAAACTTCAGTTTTTTCTCCATTGACACGAATGTTGTTTATTGGTCCAGTGGTGAGGATGCTTGTTTTTTTTTTGTTTGTTTGTTTGTTTTTTTCACATTGAGATGCAACCTATTTCAAAGGCAGATGTCTTTTATCAGCAAGTATTTTCAGTCCTCTTCACTTCCAGAAAGTAAGGTTGTATCATCCGCATATCACAGGTTGTTAATGAGTCTTCCTCCAATCTTAAAGTAAAATTTTACTGTATATAATCCAGATTCTCAGAATATTTGATAAGCATACAGATTGTATAAGTATGAGGAAAGAATATAGCTCTGGTACACAGCTTTCCTGATTTTAAGTCATCCGGTGTACCCTTGTTCTTTTTGAACAACTGCCTCTTGCTCTATATAAAGATTCCTCATATGCACAATTATGTGTTCTGGAATACTCATTTTCTGTAAATTTGTCTATAGCTTGCCATGATCCAGACAATTAAAAGTCTTTTTTAGTGTATGGTTGCAGCCATTTTTTAATTATCTTTAGTAAGATTTTACATACATGCACTATTAATGATATTGTCCAATGACTTCTATATGTTTCCCTAATGAAAATTGCTAGTAAATTTTCCGATTATTTACTGGGTTCTTCAAGTTACTGAATAATACAAATAAAATATATCTTGTAATCTGCTGCTGTTATCTATTGTTGAGTTGGTCCTCCAATTCATGGTGACACAATGTGTGTTGTTGATGATGTTAAATGCCATCAAGTTGGTTCCGAATCATAACAACTGACCTTATGGATAGAAGTCCAGTGTTTATTCTACAGCATCATGTCAGAAGTCCTACACCATATATAACACAAAAAAAAATTTGCCCACTCCTGTGTCATTCTCATGATTACTTGTGGATTAGACTTCTGTAATCCCTAGGGTTGTCCTTGATTTTCTGAAGTAAATCACTAGACTTTTAGTCTATCAGTCTGGAAGCTCTGCTGAAGTCTCTTCAATGTCAGAGCAACATGCAACCTATCACTAATTGATGGGTGGTGAATTTCTATGAGGTTCATTAGTCAGGAATTCCCTCTGAGTCTACTGCTTAGAAGCTGAGAATTATATCACTGAACCCCCAGTGTCCATTCACAATTTGGAGTTACTCTAACTTGAGCAATTCAACTATTTCTGATTTTTTTCCAGCATATTTTAGCCTTCATTTCTACAAAATAGATGGGGGAAAGAAAGATTAATGTTTCATTCCCTTTGCATAGTTTTCTTGCTGAATCAGGAAAGAATATTGTCCAGAAGAAGAAAGACACTATGTTTTTATGTGAATCTGTGCAGGTGTTATACGCATTTTGGGAAAATCAGAGACTGGCAGGTTCTTGTTCTGTTTCTTTTTGGATTTTTAATTTGTATATAGTTCGAATAAGATTTCTCTACAGTAAATGTCCTTTTTTCGGTAAATGATGAAATGCTGTGTTCTATGCTACATGAAATACTTCAAATCTAGGAAACTATCTATTTGTCTTCCCAAAGCAATGAGTCTGGCAACCTTTAGTTTTTGTTCCATTAAATAAAATGACCAAGTTATGGTCTGCTCTAGAAGAGAAAGTTAATTAGTGAACTTCTAAAGTTTTCATTCTAAGGTGTGCCTGACCTAAGCCATGATATTTACAATAACCTCATATGCATGGAAAAGTTATACAATCCATTAAGAAGACCATGGAAGAATTGACATATTTGAGTTAAAGTGTTAGAGGAGAATATTGAAAGTACTATGGACTGCCAAAAGAACAAACAATTCTGTGTTGTTAGAATTGTAGCCAGAATGCTACTTAGCTTCAGACTTTGCCACTCATACTTTCTATTTATTATCAGGACAGACCAGTCCATGGAGAAGAACATCATGCTTGGTAAAGTGGAGCATCGGCAAAGAAAAGGAAGACCGCCCCCTCCCCAATGACATGGATTGACACAGTGGCAGCAGCAATGGGCCCAAGTGTAGCAATGATTGTGAGGTGGTTGTTATGTTGTGCATGAGTTCGCTATGAGTTGGTACTGACTCAACATCACCTAAGAAAAATAACTACAAAGCTTTCATTGGAGTCCTAGTGTGGCACTGCTGAATAAGCACTAGGTCATAAGGTCTATTTGAACCACAATGTCAGTGGTTCAAACTTAACAGCTAATCCTCAGAAACCTCATACAGGGTTACTATGAGGTGGAATTGATTTAACTGCATTTAACAACAATAACAACAGAGCTTTCCTTACCAAGCTAAAATACTTATTGTCTAATATTTGAGTTTCTCTCTCAGAAAATTAGATAACTGGTTTAAAGTCTCCTAAAAATTCCTCCCACAAATGCTTTCTAAATTAAACTGTAATCCTTGCATCCTCCCCCAACAATTTCTCCTCTTTGTAAAATTAAATGAAGAAAACTGCTACACTTACACTTGCTAAGATATAATTTTCCAGTGCTTGTGCTCTGTCCAATTTTTCTAATAGTTCTGAAAGCCTAACATAGTTCCTATATTCAGAGTATATAAAGCCTGTCAACATTAAAATCATTTCTTTCTTTCTATGTCTGCTTCTTACCCCAACCTAACCTCCCTCTCCATTCTTATTTTAAAAAGCATTTAGTTCTTTGAACATTTCTCACATCTATTCTTCAGAGTGTCCCTGAGCCAAAAAATTAGCTCTTCAATATATTAAACTAATTTAAATAACATTTACTTTACATTTTAAAATTATTTCTGAATACCATATTAAGATTTTCTTGATTAACAGAATACTGAAGATGTTTCTCTTTATTATACCAATATATACATTTTTCTAACTCATCTCAACAACGTATAGCAACAATAACATCTTTTCTAGAGTATTCTGAATTATATAAAGATAAATAAATCTTTATTTTTCTAAAAAATAAGTAGTACTCAGTCAAACTATGTTTCTATAACATATAATTATTCTAAAACAGACTTTCATTAAAAGCTACATAGAAAGTTTCTATGATTACATGAATAAATATTAAATGTGATCATTATTCTAATTTTTTTAATTTTCTATTTAAATTTCATTTATAATGCAAATGAAAAATAATACATTATCTTAAAAAATTATCTATGAAACAATTACCAAATTACAACCTTTTCGGAAAATTAATGTCAAGAGCTTGATTGCAGTAAACGTAAATTGTGTAGTCAAATAAGTGTAATTCCTTGGAATTGTGTAATGTGCCTTGACATTTTTAAAATCTATGAAATAGAATACACCACTCATCTGTCAGTTTGTCATATTGTAGTGCCTTGTGTGTTACTATGATGCTGACAACTTTGCCAGCAGAATTTTAAATACCAGCAGGATTATTCATGGTGGACAGGTTTTAGTGAAGCTTCCAGACTAAGATAAACTAGGAGGAAAGAGAGGCAAATCAGTTATGTAAGGGTAGTAACTGAAAAATTTATGAATAGCTGCAGAACGTTGCCAATTATCATGCCAGAAAATGAGTCCCTCATTTTGGAAGGCACTATAAATATTATTGTATAAGAGCTGCCGCCTCAAAGAAGGCTATTCTTAAAGATATGTGTGGAGTTAAGTTTTTACAGCCTTCATTTGCCAATGTGGCACAAATAAAATTGAGAAGAAACAATTGCAAATATCCATTAGTGATTGGAACATGGAATATACAAAGCATGAATCTAGGAAAATTTGAAGTTATCAAAAATGGAGTGGAATGCAAAAATATTGATAACCTAGTCATTAGTGAACTGAAATTGGCCATTTTGAATCAGATAATCATATGGTTTGCTATGCAGAGAATGATCATTTTAAGAGGAATGGCTTATATCCATCCAACTCAGTCAATAAATAGCATTATGATTAATGGAGAAAAGATTGAAGTTGTCAAAGCCTTAAAATGCTTGGATCCACAATCAGTGCTCATGGAAATAACAGTCAAGAAATCAAACAACATATGTAATTAGGCAATTCTGCTGCACAAGACCTCTTTAAAGTGTTCAAGAGCAAAGATACTAGTTTGAAGACTAAGGTGCACCTGACTCAAGCCATGCTATTTTTAATAACTTTGTATGCACGTAAAAGTTTAACAGTGAATAAGGAGACCATAGAAGAATAGATTAATTTGAATTATGGTGATGGTAAAGAATATTGAAGGTACCAAGGACTGCCAGAAGAACAAACATCTTGGAATAAGTACAACCAATTGTTCCTAAGTAGCAACCTGCCTTCTTACTTGTTGGTCCTGCAGGCCAGCTATTGGATTTGATAATCTTCATTTATCACCCTTGAAGCTAAGGCAGAAGATTCCAACCTGACATTCAACACATGGCCTTTGGAAATGCGCACCTCTAGAGTATGTGACATCCATTTTGATCTTTTCCTTCTTTCTTGTCTTCTTAATGACTTTTTGCTTTCTTTCTATATGATGTGTTTGATGTCATCCCACAACTCCTCTGATCTTTGGTCTTTAGTGTCTAATGTATCAAATCTGTTCTTCAGATGATCTCTAAATTCAGGTGGGATATATTCAAAGTCATATTTTGGCTTTCATGGACTTTTTAAAATTTTCTTCAGCTTCAGTCTGAATTTGCATATGAGCAATTGATGGTTTGTTCCACAGTCTGCCACCAGCCTTGTTTTGCCTGATGATATGGAGCTTTCCACCATTTCTTTTCACAGTTTGATTTCTGTGTATTCCATATGGTGAAGTCCATGTATATAATCATCTCTTTTGCTGTCTGAAGAAGGTATTTGAAAGAACAAATCATTGGTTTTGCATAATTCATATCATGTGATCTCCAGCATCATTTCTATCTGCAAGGCAGTATTTTCCAACTACTGAGCCTTCCTCTTTGTTTCCAACCTTTGCATTCCATTCACCAGTAATGATCAATACATCTTGATAGCATGTTTGACCAATTTCAGATTGAAGATTATGGTAGAATTCTTATCTATTTCATCTCACTGGCTTTAGTGGTGAGTGCATAATTTGAGTAATAGTGGTATTAACTGGTTTTCCCTGTAGGCACATGGATATTATCCTATCAAGACAGCATTGTGCCTCATGATTGATCTTGACATGTACTTTTTTTTGGATATTTTATTTTGCTTTAGGTGAAAGTTTAGATAGCAAATTAGTTTTCCAATCCATAATGCATACAGAAATTATTCTGTGTCATTGGTGGTTGAAATTCTTAAATGGATCAACACTTTCTCCATCTCCTCCCTGGTTTCCCCATTTCCATTTATCTGGTTTTCTGTTCCCCCTTGCCTTCTTTAGTATTGGTGGATGTTTCCCTTTGGTCTTCTATTGTTGATTGTTCTAGGAAGTACAAGCAGATATTCTCCAACAATAACACAGAAAACTGGATGAGGCAAGTTCAGGGGATGGTCCCAGAATACTGAATACATATAAAGGAATATTTAGAAATATTGAAGATTTAATGCAAATAGAATTTGAAACAGAAGCAAGAAAGGTGGTATTTTCTAATCTGCAGCTGCCAGAGGCTCCTGGAAAGACCATAGTGCATATGACAGAGTGGGGCCAAGAGTACAGGAGCATTCCCAACTAGAGGTGTGATGGATCCTTAGAGATAAAGGTGTGAACATTTTTTTTGTTGTTGCTGTTCTGTTCATTTGACTCTTTCTGTCTGTACATCTCCTCTCTAGTTACTACAGGGTGTGCCTAAGTGAGTTGACACCCTCCCACACCTGGAGGGTTCTACTGCACATGAACATGGATATACTTGGCAAGGACCACTGCACACAGAATCTAAGAAATGGGAAGAGACAGTCTCCCAGAAACTGTCCCCAGAAAAGCTCCAGCTTGAGCAGCACTGTTTCTCACTTGGAGAAACACCTAAACTGGGTTGTAGAGTGTGAGAGAGACAGACTAAAAAGGAAGCAGATTGAAAACTAAATCCTGAGTTATGTCATAAGGAGCAACAATAATATCTTGAAATTTCTCCAGCAGATTTGAAGTCAAGGAACCAAGAGACAGGCATTAACATCATACTCATATTTTGCTACATGCTTTTATTTTGGGAAGGGGGATGATTAAAGACTGTAATATCCAATCTATTTTTTGCCATTGTTGTTTTGTCACCCTTTTATCTTTGGAAGACTCTTTATCTCCCTATGTTACCTAAGAAGAGACAGCAATTGCAGTGATATAGCCAAGCTACAATCGCACCCTATAAAATCACAACATCCAGGCAAGAGCCAATACCAGCTCCTAAACACCATATAGGCAGCCAATACCTGCTACAGTTACTTTGAGTTCAATAAAAAGAAAAGTGAAAAGGAAAGACCATTTCCTGATCACATCTACCTGGAAACAATCAGAAAGCTTAATAATACATCAACATACATTCATCTAGTTCCTAAAAACATATATAATTATTGAAATTTGCTCAAGAAACAACTGAAGATATCATCACATGTACAGAAACAAGATAGAGTAACTGAGAGAAATGAGCTGGAGTCAGATCTAGTCTTCCCATTGGAAGGAGGGCAGGTTTTGGAGCTATCTGAGAAGAAATTGGGAGAATGATATTGAGGGGCATCCAAATGCTTCACAGATGGTTTGAGGAAAATAAGGAATAATTCATGAAAGTGCTACAGGAACAATCATATAAGATATATATAGCATTGGAAATAAGTCCAAATCTGCAAAAAAAGAAGTCCAAAGGATGAATAATAAAATACCAGAAATGGACAATACACTGAAAAGGCTAAGGAGGAGAATTGAAGAGATGGCAGCCAGAACCAGAAATCTAGAAGACAAATCTCTTAATACTGCTAAGATAGAAGAGCAAGGATAAGAAAGGATAAAAAAAAAAAAAATCTGAAGAAAATTTAAGTTTCATGTGGGACATATGAAAAGGAGTAACTTGGGAATTACTAGAATTCCAGAAGAGGAAAAATTACAGAATACCACCGAGGAGACAGTTGAGGACCTGCTGAAAGAGAAATTCTCTAACATCTAGAAAAATGAAACAAATAAGCATTCAAGAAGCTCAATGAACCCTAGGAAGGATAGACCCCAAAATAAAATCACCAAAACATACAATAATCAAGCTCTCCACAGTCAAAGACAAGGAGAGAATCCTGAAAGCACCTAGAGAAAAGAGAAGTGTTTCTCACAACAGTAAATAAATAAGATTAAGCGCTGATCTCCGAACAGAAACTATGCAGGTAAGAAGACAATGAGGAAACATATATAAAACCCTAAAAGAAAACAACTGACAACCAAGAATAGTATACTCAGCAAAGCTGTCAATGAAATACGACAGTGTAATAAAAATATTTCCGGATAAACAGAAGATAAGGGATTTTGCCAAAGCAAACCCAGTACTTCAAAACATCCTAAAGGTAGTTCTTTGGACTGAGAACCAACAAGAACAGGCAACAATTAAAGACTGCCTTATGGAGCAGCACCACCAGGAATTCAATCAACAGATGGAAGAGTCTGGAACAGAACAAAACTACAAGAATGAATTCAGAGGATCTGGGAGGTGAGTTCAATCCATGATCATAACAATTAGAATATGAAAGAAGGAAAAAACATAGGAACAGAAATCCAGGTGATAAGGAAGTCAGGTAGATTGCATGATAAAATTGATTGGATTAAATGGAGCAAAAAGTTAATACAATGTAGGGTAACCTTAAAGAAAATTAATAGTTTACAGCATACCAAGAAAATGAAAATCTAAGCAGAACATGGAAACATTAAAACTAGGAGGAAAATGACAAGAAAGAACACAAAGAACATGAACTCAGCACAGGGAGGCATGCAGAACAAACCAGCAGCACCAAAACAAACAAATAAACAAACATAGTGACGACAATTATTTCTTACCTATCAATAATTACACTGAATGTTAATGGGATCAATGCACCATTTAAGAGATAGAAAGTGACAGAATTGACAAGAAAACAACCTTGAATACACTATCTGCAAAAGACACATCTTATACACAAAAACAAAACTAAAAGTTAAAAGGTAGAAAAAAAAAATTGCAAGCTAATTGAAATAAAACATGAGCAGAAGTGGTAATACTAATCACTGATAAAATAATTTTAAGGTAAAAACCAGCATATTAGATAAAGATGGATATTATCTCATGATTTAAGATCAATTAAACAAGATGTCATAACCATAATAAATATTTATGATCCTAAAGAAAGAGCTCCAAAATATATTAAGCAAATTCTAATAGATTTGAAGAAAGAATTAGACAAATTTACAATAATAGTGAGAGATACCAATACACCACTTAAGAAAAAATAATAGAACAACCAGAAAGAAACTTGACAAAGACACAGAGGAACTAAACAACACAATCAAACACCTTGATCTCATAGATGTGTACAGAGCATTCAACCCAACAACACTTTCCAGTACACATGGAACATTCTTCAGAATTTTACAAATTTACTAATGTCAAAATACTACAAAGCATCTTTTCAGACCACAATGCTATCAAATTAGAAATCAACAATAGGAAGACCAAGGAAATAAAGTAAAATACATGGAAACTGAGTAACACCCTTTTTAAAAGCTACTGGGTAGAAGAAGAAATAAAATATGAATTCACAAAGTTCCTAGAAACAAATGAAACCAAAAATACAGCATACCAAAATCTTTGGAACACAAAAAAAGACGTACTAAGAGGGCAATTTATTGCAAAAAATGCACATATCCAAAAAGAAGAAAGGACCAAATTCAACACATTAACACATCACCAACAACTAGAAGCAGACCAGAAAAGTAAACCTACAGTTAACAGAAGAAAAGAAACAATAAAGATGGAAACATGACCTTTATCTTACACCCATATGCAAAAGCCAACTCAACATTGATTAAAGACCTACATGTGAATCCAAGAAGTATAAAGGTCTTCAATTAAAATATGGGGAAAATTTTAAGGGCTCTAATACATGACACACATAGACCACCAAACATTGCGAGAGTTACCCAAATAAAAGAAGACAAAATAGACATTTGGGACATACTAGAAGTTAGACACTTATGTGAATCAAAAGATTTCACCAAAAGAGAAAAAAGGGAGCACACAGAATGGGAAAAAATATTTTGCCATGACATGTCAGACAAGGGACTAATTTCTAAAATACATAGGAAAGTATAACTCGACAAGAAAAAGACAAATAGCCCAACTAAAAAATGGGCACAGGACACGAACAGACACTTAGCCAAGGAAGACATTTGGACAGCCACAAACATATTAAGAAATGTTCATGATCATTAGACATTGTTGTTGTTGTTGTTGTTAAGTCTGTCGAGTCAATTCTGACCCATAGTGACCCCGAATAGGCTTTCCTAGGAGCAGCTGGTGAGCTTGAACTGCTGACCTTGCAGTTCAAATGGCTTTGCAGTCTGGTGCATTAACCCACAGCACCACACCAGTAGATAGATGCAATTCAAAACAACAATGAGAGATCATGTCATGCCAGCAATAACAATGAAGTTCAAATAAACAGGTGATAATAAATGCTGGTGAAAATGTGAAGAGACTGACACCCTTCTACATTGCTGGTGGGAATGCAATATTGTACAACCACTATGGAAAAAAAGCATGGTAATTCCTTAGAAAGTTGGAAATAGAAATACCTTTTGATCTTGCAATTCCTCTACTTGGTATATATCCACAAGAAATATGAGTCATAACAAGAGTAGATTTTTGCACACCAATGTTTATTGCAGCACTATTCACAAAAGCAAAAAGATGGAGTCAACCTAAGTGTTCATCAATGGAATAATGTATAAACAAACTGTGGTACATACATACAATGGGATATTATGCTACCTTGAAGAATAACAAGGAAGCTGCAAGCTACTGCATAACATAGAGGAACTTTGAAAACATTATTCTGAGTAAAATTAGTCCATCAAAAAAAGGACAAATATTTCATAAAACCAATATTGTAAAAGCTTAATACACCCACACTAAAGGAATTAAATAAATAAATAAATAAATAAATAAATAAATAAATAAATAAATAAATAAATAAATAAACTTTGTTGGTTACCAGGTGTGGGAGTGAGGGAATGGTAGAGCACAGGTATGGGATAGACACATTATAGTTCAGGTATTGGGGAGGGCAAGAAACAAGAAGTGGGGGGGAGATATGGAAGAACAAGGTTGATTGAGGAACACTTAGGCAGATTTGCCTGAGCTGAATAAGACAGAGGTAAACAGTGATGTATGCTCAATCTTAGAACAACAGACAGCTTGTAAGCTGGTTGTCAATCTATAACTGATTGGAATAAGTTAAATAGGTTATAGAACTTGCCCAGTGATATAGGCTTCTTGTGGAGCCTTTGTAGTGTATACTACTTTAGGTGGAATCCTGAGCCCTGCCCAGAACTTTTTGAGGTGGGACATCCCCACTTGAAAGGACAAGCAGACCAGCCTACAGTAGCTAGAAGAATAGAAGATACTTCTTGAAAGAAAGATCAGCAGGAAAAATAAAACAAAAAAAAGCAGTCTGATTGGCTACTACTAGAACAAACAAGTTATTTGCCAGGAAGCCATCAATGTAAGCAATCAAGTCCCTTCAGGATAAATCACCCTCCAAGACTGAAACTTAAAAGTAACACAGGAGCTGGCATGTAAGCTCGTTGGTGATCCTGTGGGTCTACTGATGAATAAGAAGGGGAAGGACAGCAATGAAAATGTGGGCCGAGTTCGACCAAGTTACATGGACTCCTGTCGACATTGAGATGGGAGAGAGAAGAAGAAGAGATGGTTGGCCCTAAGTATGGTGAGATCTGGGACCTCCTGGGCCCACAGACAAGGACATAGCCATGGAGGTCAAGAGCTGAGAATGCAGTGTCCAGTTGATATGATAGTACTTATTTGACCTAGTTTCAATGGCTTGATGATCAGAACTCAACTAGAGAAGGATTTAAAAAAAAGATAAAGGAAACAAATGTAAATTGCTATAATTTTATGAATTTGACCTATGCTTATGGATGTAGTAGCTCAAAATACCAACTGAGAGAGAAGGAATCTTCATATCAAGGATCAATCCTATCTCCTCTGTACACAGGGTTGATAGGGACAGGCAACTTAGATATTGCATACCTAAAATTGGGAGAGGGGGGATTAATGGCACTAAGTGACTGGCTTAGAAGTCTTCAAGAGGGAGTTTAGTTTCAGAGTGTGCAGGGTAAGGTAGAATCCCCACTGAATAGTTTTCATCTTGTCTAGGTGGGTCTGGTGAATGGAGATGGGGTTAAGATTCTTATGATTCAACATTGAATAAATGTTATCATGAGTATTTGTGATTATAACAATTGTAAAAGTAGATGTTTTGTAGCAAAAAGAGGGGAATAGTTTAACTTACAGTCCAGGAACAGAGGACCCTAGGACCACCAAGGGAGAAGAGCATAAACAGGATGTGAGACCATATCCAGAGAAGCAGTGATATCAGAGATGGAGGCAGAGATGATGACATGGAGAGATACAGCTGCTGAGGATTCCAAACTCATGGAAAGATAATGTTTGTGTGCTGGCGGCCAGGAGGCAGGCTTGCAGAATGTACCCTTTGGTTGTTTAAATGATTATATATTTCTGAGTGTTTTTGTATACATTCTAAAAATCAAGCAAACAAACAAACAAAAACAGAGGGAATGATGACACATGGTTAGGATTGTAATCTTTGCAATGAAATGAAATATGATAGGATGAGTGGAAAACTGGTGTTCTGCCATGTAAACTATCACTCCATTAACAGTAAAAAACAAACAAACAAACAAACAAAATCCCACACATATGTTTGTAGATTTTAATGAAACAAAAACTGAAGCAGAAGAAGCATGTAAACCCTAAAGGTGATAAAACTCTAAGTAAGAAAGCTAGGATTCAAAATCAGTTTGTCTTCTCCAAATGTGTTCTGAAATGCTAACGTCTAAAGTACAGTGCTTACAAGCCTTTGCAAATGCTATGATGGATTTTAGGTTGTTAAGATCACAGACCTTTTCTATCTTATAAATATTTTATTCCTCATGTCTTATACAGTGCTTATTTTGGCATGGATAAAATCGAAACCAAATCTATTTCCCTAGAGTTGATTCTGACTTAAGAATTGTTCCAATGGACTTTCAAGGCTGTGTAAATATTTATGAATCATATTCCAATTTTTTTCTTGCAATGGCTAGTTCAAAACACCAATCTTTTGATTAATACCTGAGAGTTTAACTACTGCACCACCAGGAACCCTTTTGGCATAGAATATGTATTATGAAATACACATTCTATGTGTGTTTGAATTAGGAATTAACAATACACATTCGATGTGGATTGCCAATTCCTACTCATATCAATCCAGCATAGGGTTTTCCTGGGGTGTCTGGAGAGCTTGAACAAAGAATTTGTTTTCCTGCTACAGTGCCATATCAGGATTCCATGGAAAAGATGTTGTTGTTGTTAATTGCCGAGTTATTTCCAAGTCATAGCAAACCTACCTACAACAGAGTGAAATATCACTCAGTTCTTTGCCATCCTCACAAATGATGCTACACTTGAGCCCATTGTTGGCCACTGTTACAATCAATCTCTTTGGGGTATCCAGTTTTTTTCTGTGACCCTTAAGTTTACCAAGAATGATGTCTTTCTCTAGGAACTGGTCTCTCCTGACAATGTGTCTGAAGTACCAGAGATGAAGTATGGCCGTCCTGGCTACTAAGGAACATTCTGGTTGTACTTCTAACACAGATTTATTCACTCCTTTGGCAGTACATGGTACTTTTAATCTTCTTCTCCAAAACCATATCTCGAATGCTTCAATCGTTCTATGGTCTTCCTTATTCATTGTCCATTTTTCACATCCATATGAGGCTATTTAAAATATCATGGCATGGGTCAAGTGTACCTCAATCTTCAAACTGACATCTTTGCACTTGAACATTTTAGAGAGGTATTGTGCAGCAGATTTTCCAAGTGCAATTCATTGTTTGACATCTTGACTGCTGCTTCCATAAGTGTTGATTGTGGATCTAAGTAATTTTTCTCTGTTGATCATGATGTAATTTATTAGTCCATTGGAGAGGGTTTTCCTTTGCTTTACATTGAGGTGCAATCTATATTGAAGACTTTGGTCTTTGATTTTCATCATTAAATATTTTAAGTCCATTTCAATTTCAGCAAGCAAGGTTGTATCATCTGCACTTCTCAGGTTGTTAATGAGTCTTCCTCCAATCTTGAAACCACTTTTTCTTTGTATAATCCTGCTTCTTGGTTTATTTTCACAGCATACAGATTGAATAAGTATTGTGAAGAAATATAAACTTGCAACACACCTTTCCTGATTTTATACCATTCAATGTCCCATTGTTATGTTAAACCAATGGCCTCTTGATATGTACAGGCTCCTCATGAGTACAATTAAATTAAAAGTGTTCTGGAATACCCATTGTTCCAAAGCTTGTTATGATCCACATAGTCAAAACACTTTACACAGTCAATGAAGCACAAGTAAATATCACCTGCTTTCAACTAAAATCCATCTGTCATTAATAATGATTATGTCTTCTTCCATGTCCTAGTGTGAATCGGACTTAAGTATCTGTCAATAACTCATCAATATACTGTTTCAAGATTTTTAAATTATGTTTAGCAAACTTTTACTTGCATGTGATATTGATATTGTCCTCTGATTCTGCATTCCATTGGATCACCTCTCTTTGGAAAGAACACCAATTTGAAATGCTACCAATCAGTTGGCATGGTAGCTCTTTTCCAAATTTCTTGGCATGGATGAATGAGTGACTCTTGTGCTGCATCAGTTTGTTGAAAGATTTCAGTTTATATTCCATCAATTCCAGATCCCTGTTCTTTGCCAATGTCTTCAGTGCACCTTAGACTTATTCCTTCAGTATCACTGACATTTAATCATATGTTAATGTTGAAGGAGAGTATTGAAGGTGCCATGGGCTGCCAAAAGAACCAACAGACCCATTTTGGAAGAAGTGCAGCCAGAGTGCTCCTTAGAGGCCAAGATAGTCAAACTTCATCTCTCATACTTCAGACATATTGTCAGGAGGGACCAGTCACTGTAGAAGGATATCATGTTTGATAAGGTGGAGAGTCAGAGAAAAAGAGGAAGAACCCCACCGAGATGGATTGGCCAGGTGGCAGCATCGATGGATTCAAGCATGGCAACAGTAGTGAGGTTGGCACAGCATTGGGCAGTGTTTTGTTCTGCTGTGCATAAGGTTGCTATGAGTCGGTACTGACTTGATGGCACCTAACAACAACAACAACCTCTTGAAATGGTTGAACATTGAAAATTTCTTTTGGTACAGTGACTGTGTATTTGTTCTATCTTCTTTGGATGCTTTCTGCATCATTCAATATATTACTGATAGAACTTTTCAATATTTCATTTCTTGTTGTTGGTAACTGCTATGGAGTCTGTTCTAGCTCATAGTAACCTTGTATAGGATTTCCAAGGAGTGGCTGGTGTGTTTGAACCATCAACCTGTGGTTAGCAGTGCTGTACGTACATCGCCACACCAAGTTTTTTTTTTTTTCATTTCTAGGCCTGAACATTTATATAAAAACATGTATATTATCAAATCTTAATGTTAAATGATGTGTTTCCACTTCCCCGCCTGTTCAAGACTAATACCATCACCTATTTACATAAACTGACATTTGTCCCCTCATCACTGTCTTTCTATTCTACATGCTCAGCTAGTTTCCTTGTATTCATTATGTTTTCTTCTCAGTTTTCTCACTGTAGACTTTCAACCAGGCATCTTCTCTCATCATGTAATATTCTTAATGGGAAATGATAATCTCCATACTCATCAACTATGTATTTATTCCCCTAAATTTGCATTTTTAGACAAACACCAAATTCCTTTGACTTCACATTTTAAAAACTTTTACAATCAAATCATATCATATTTTTCTCATTCACTTACCCAATGTATCAAACTTTTGGAAGTTTGACTGCTTCTTTTTCTTTAATATTTATATCCAGTAAAGCATCACTCACTGTACTTTTACATCATATATTTTCTTAAATTCATCGATTTTTTCCTAATTTCAATGCTATGACTATTTGAAACAATTTTTCTTTCTCTCCAGGATAACTGATCTCTCTGCATTTTATCTTGCCACCTTATCAACCATTTTTCTCACTCTAGCTCTCAGAATATGTGTGGGAATGTGACTGAGACATTTCTCCTACTAATCTGTTAAAGGACTATGCAGAAGGTAGTGCAAAATTATATATATATACATATATACTTATGTATATGAACTTAAAATTGTAAAGAAAGACCCATGTTCCATATGGTGTTAAATCTGGTGCCAGACCTTTGCAATCCACATAAATTTTCCCACTAAATTACATTTGTTTGTTGGATTTCACAAGAAAGAAGAGGAAATCATCAACTTGAGAAGAACATGGAATGAAGTATTATTATCTTTTCTTCCTACCTTATTGTGATGTATGGGTGGAATCAAATGCTCCTACTTTCCACTCTCAGATCCGTAAGACTGGAAAACCTTTTATTGACTTTCATGCACCTTCACACTGCTGATGTGCCGGCTCTCATGTGTACATTAGAAAGACTTAACACACAATAAAACTAATATCTCCCTGGCTATTATTATCACTTCTTTTTATTTATTTTTATTTTTGAATTTAAGGTTTTTCATTGTGAATTGAATAAAAGTTTACAGGGCATATCATCAGTTTTACATTCAACATATCATACATACACCTTGTCTTATTACAATTATTATAATTCCCTCCATGTACCAACAGTTAACAGTATTTCTCTCTCTTCACTTTAGCTTTTTAAAAACAAACAAACAAACAACAACAACAAAAAACACACTCCGGCATATATAATAATTTACATCTCCAAAGGGCACATTCTGCAAGTCTGCCTCCTGGCCACCAGCTCTTAGTCCCTCTCTTTTTACTTCATGAATCTAGAGTCCTCAGCCACTCCTCCTCTCCATGCCTCATCTCTGCCTCCATTTCTGGTGTCGCTGCTCCTCTGGATAAGGTCCCGCATTCTACTTGTGTGCTTCTCTCTTGATGGTCCTAGGGTCCTCTGTTTCTGGACTGCAAGATTAACCACCCCCTTGTTTTTGTTACAAAACTTCTACCTTTACAATTGTGACAGTCATGATAACAATTATTTACTATTGAATCTTATGAATCTTATCCCCATCTCTTTTCACCAGACCCATCTAGGCAAGGTGACAGCTATACAGTGGGGACTCTTTCTTTCCCCCGCATACTCTTAAACTGAACCCCCTCTTGAAACCTTGTAAGCCAGTCACTTCATGCCTTTATTGCCCCCTCATTGTAGGTAGTCAATGTCTAAGTTGCCCGTCACTATCTACCCTGGGTACAGAGGGGATAGCATTGATACTTGATGTGAAGATTCTTTCCCTCTGTTGGTATTTATAGTAACTACCTGTCTGAGTATAGGTCAGGGTCTTCAAATAGTAGCAATTTACCCTTGTTTGCTTTATTAAAAAAAAATAAATAAAAATTTACTCTTCCTCTAGTCGAGTTCTGATTATCGAGCCATCGAAGCTAGGTCAAAAGGGTACTGTATGCAAGTTTGGGTGTTCTTGTGCATCCCTCCTCACTTCATATCAGCTGGATGATTCACTCTCAGCTCTAGTCCTCTGTGACTATGTCCTTGTCCATGGGCTCAAGTTTCCTCAGTTCTCAACACATTGTGGACCAACCAGCCCTTCCTCTTCTCCGTCTCCTCTCCAGGCCAATGGGTTTCAATGGACTATGGTTGAACTCAGCCCATTTCTTCATTGCTGCCTTTCTCCTCTTCCACTCACCAGTAGACCAATGTGGTCGTCAGCAAGTTTACATGCTTGTTTGGGTGTTCCCTTTGAGTTTCAGTCTTAGAGGGGAGTTTGTCCTGAAGGAACTTGATTGCTTGCCTTGATGTCTTCCTGGTGAACAGCTTGCTTATTCTTGTAGTAGCCAGTCATGCTGACATTTTTGTTTTGGGTTTTTGATGATCTTTCTTTGAAGATGTATCTTCTGTCACTGTAGCTCTTGCAGGCTGGTCTGCTTGTCCTTTCTAGTGGGAATGTCTCACCTCATAAGGTTCTGGATGGGACTCAGGATTCCACCTAAGGTCCTATACTCTGTAAAGGCTTTGCACAAAGCCCATTTCACTGAGGAAGTTGTAGAATCCCTTTGAGGCATTCCAATCAGTTATAGCTGAAGATGGGCTCACAAGTTTTCTCTAATCAGGTTTCCCAACATTCCTTTCTATCCCACTCAAGTGTCTATTTTACAATAGTAGGCAAAGGAAACTAATATCCATAAGACAGCAAGTACTAATATTTTACCTCTTCAAGCCATACCTAGATCCCTGTATTCCAGAGCCCTGTATTTCCAAGGTTGAGCATGCATCACTATTTACCTCTGTCCCACTTAGGCCATGCAAACCTGTGTAAGTGTTCCCCTATCTATCTTTTTCTTCCAACTCCTCCCCTCTTCTTGTATTTCCCTCCCCAACACCCAAACCCCATTGTGGTTACCTTATATTCCATTTGTTCTTCCCTCCATTTAAGACAGTCTATTTTATCCTATAATCTATCTGACCTTCCCACCACCTGGATCTCTGTTCCTGTGTGTTTACCTTCTTGCACATTGTAATTGTTTTGATCATAGACTGACCTTCCAGATCCTCTGTTCTTATAATTTTATTCTGTTCTTGACTCTTCCGTTTGTTGATTGAGTTCAGGTTGATGCTGCCACGTATGTCATTCTATAGTTGTTGTCTGTTCTTGTTTGTTCTCAGTCCACAGAACTTCTTTAGGATGTTTTTCATAGCATGATTGGCTTTGGCAAAATCCCTTAGCTTCTGTTTATCCTGGAATGTTTTGATTCTACCATCATATTTGATTGACAGTTTTGATGGATAGAGGATTCTTGGGTGGCGTTTTTTTTCTTTCAGAGTTTTATATATGTCTCCCCATTGCCTTCTTGCCTGCATGGTTCCTGTTGAGAGAGCCGAATTTAATCTGATTTGCTTGCCTTTGTATGTTACACTTCTCTTTGCCCTAGATGCTTTCAGAATCCTGTCCTTATATTTGATTTTGGAGAGCTTGATTATTATATGTCTTGGTGATTGTCTTTTAGGGTCTATCCTTCCTGGAGTTCGATGAGCTTCTTCAATGCTTATCTTTTCTCTTTTCATGATGTTAAGAAAATTTTCTTCCAGAAGCTCTTCAACTATCTCCTCTGTGAATTTGTCTGATTCTTCTTGTTCTGGAAGGCCAAGAATTCTTAAACTATTCCTTTTCATGTTGTCCAACAAACCCTGTACAGGGTCACTATGAGTCGGAACCAAATCCATGGCACATAACAACAACAACAACATGTATGGAGTTGGGAAAAAAGGCAAAGCTTACCAACTGCTCCTTGAAAACCCTTTACAGGTTTACTATGAGCCAGAACTGACTTGATGGCATTTAACAACAAACAACAACAATGTGGTAAAGGTACCTATATTTCTCAGAAGGATAGAGGTGCTATGGAAGCAGAGCACATGCAGCATGATATGAGATAGAGGAAAATAATAAAAATGTAGAGCACTTTTCCCTTGTAGGTTCACCCAAGTTAGAGAACTGTACAAGGGATGGTGTGGTATGACTGACTGAAAAACCTGTAAACACACCCTGTGTGATAGACAGCATTTAAATGCTAAGAATGCTTTGGTGGACAAAGTTAAGACAGAATTAGATTAGATAGAAAGAAAACAAAACAAAATACAGCAACTATGCTCAACAAAGTAGGGTTGAAATCTTGCAATAAAAATATCAGCAACAACAACGTGGATACTTTGCCTTTTTTCCCAACTCCATACCTACTCCTTGCTTTTTCAACAGACATAAGATTCATGCCAAAAGCAAGATAGAATTTGGGTTTAACCATTCTACTTCAGTTGGTCATCCTGGTAGATTATTGAAAGTAATAACCTGGCATTCAGGGAAGAAGTATTAAAGTTGATGGAAACATTAGATAATATTTAAATTTCACTAAATATTCTTAAATACTGTTCATCTAAAATAACAGTGTTTTAAAATTTAAAACAACTCCTGGATATTTGTTTATTAAATGCTTTTGAATTGTTTCTGATTCATAGCCATCCTATATAGGGTTTCCCATGATAAACTGGTGGGTTGAGATACTGACTTTGTGCTTAGCAGTCCAGTGCTTATCCTACAGCACCACAGATCTTAGTTACTAATTTAAATGCTTAAACAAGTTAAGTACTTTGTTCCATTAGTGAATTGAGGTTGTTTAATTCACACCATAGAACTTAAAAAAAAACAAAAACAAAAACCTCCCAACAAATCTGTAAAATCAATTTTTTGGTTTAAACATCTTCAATGACTTTCTACTGAAGTTATTCTATCATCTAAGAACTTT
>NW_006408671.1:1090970-1093131 GCF_000296735.1 Chrysochloris asiatica
TCATACTTCACAATGTTGTCCGTAGCTTGTCATGATCCACACAATCGAAGGCATTGTTGTAGTCAATAAAGCACAAGTAACATCTTTCTAATGTCCACTGCTTTCAGCCAAGATGCATCGGACATCAGCAATGCTATCCCTCATTCCATGACCTCTTCTGAATCTAGCTTGAACCTCTGGAAGCTCTCTGTCAATGTATGCTTGCAGCTGTTTCTATATTACCTTTAGTAAAAATTTACTCTCATGGGATATCAAAGAGATTGTTCAATGATTTCTGCATTTCACTGGGTCAGCTCTCTTTGGAATGGACACAAATATGGATCTCTTCCAATCAGATGGTCAGATAGTTGTCTTCCAAATTTTTTGGCAGAGATGAGTGAATGCCTCCTGTGCTATTTCACTTTCTTGAAAGATTTCAATTTTGATTCCATCAATTCCTGGTGCCTTGTTCTTTGTCAATTCCTTCAATGCACCTTGAACTTCCTCTGCCTTAGAGGAATCAAATGAACAATTATTGAATAGCAATATATTAATTATTCTAGAAGAATTTCACACATATTAAATAACATTTTTTTCCAAACAAGCCAAAGGAAAATAATGGTAAGTCAAATTTAAAACTAATAAGGAAACAAAATTTTAAAAAATTTGCCAAAAAAAATTTTTAAATTGTTGCAACACCACACCAATAGGAACTTGCCATAAATTCAATCCTGTTTAAGATAGGACTTGAAATAGGAAATATCATTGCTGATGTCAGATGCATCTTGGCTGAAAGTAAAGAATAAAACTGTGTTTTATTAAGTATGAAAAGCCTTTTGCATAATGGATAACAACAAATTATGGATAATATTTTAAAGAATGAAATTCCAGAACACTTCATTGTGCTTATGCAGAACCTGGAATTAGATCAAAAGACATTCATTAAAACAGAACAAGGGAACATTGCATGGTTTAAAATCAGAAAACTGTAAGCACCATGGTTCTGTTCTCACTTACTCAAACTGAGAAAATTGTCCAAAAACCTGGGCTATATGATGAGGAATGTAACATCAGGATTATAAGAAGACTCATTAACAAAACATCCTGGTTTCTTAGTGGGTTGTGTTTTGGGTAAATGCAAAGTCAGCAGTCCAAATACACCAGCCACTTTCCAGGAGAAAGCTAAGACTTTCTTCTTCCAAAACTTTACAGCCTTGGATACCCTATATAGGATTGCTATCAGTCGGAACTACTGACTGGCTAGCATACAGCAGCAGCAGCAGCAACAACAATCTGTGATATGCAGATGCACATCCTTCCTTTCTGAAAGTGAACAGGACTTGAAGATCAAAGATTGCAGCTTTCATATGGATTACATCACAGCTTAACTAGAAATCTCATAACTGGACTAATAAGTAATATCATGCTATATGAAACAAATGAATTTTTCAAGGAGTACATTATACCTGTATCCATAATAAAAACCCATGGGAAGAGCAATCAAGAAGTCAAATCGTGTATAACATTAGGCAAATTTGTATCTTGGGAAGCTGTGTGTTTCTGTGATTCTGAGGGCTATTCCACAGGTATTTTAAATAACCAGCAGGGTCACCCATGGTGGACAGGTTTCAGATGAGCTTCTAGACAAAGACAGACTAGGAAGAAAGAGTGACAAACTACTTCCAAATCTTTAGTCATTGAAAACCTTATGAATAGTAGAGATACACTATCAGATTCAGTGCCGAAAAATGAGCCCCTCAGGTTGGAAGACACTCAAAATGCGACTGGGGAAGAGATACCTCCTCAAAGTAGAGTTGATGTGAATGGAATTAAGTTTGTGGGAGAAAAGCCCACAGAACCTTCTTTTGCTAATTAGGCACAACTCAAAATGAAGAAAAACAGCTGTAAACATCCACTGAAAATCAGAACATTGAGTGTACGAAGTATGAATCTGGGAAAATTGGAAGTTGACAAAAATGAAATGGAACAAATAAACATCAATAGCATAGGCATTAGTGAGCTTAAATGGACTGGTATTGGCTATATTGAATCTGACAACCACATAGTTTACTATGCTGGGGATGACAAATTGAAAAGGAATGGTGTTGCATTCAATGTCAAAAAGAACATATCCAGATCAGTCATGAGGTACAATGCTGTATGTGATAGGATGATATCCATG